>NC_133899.1:62453276-62473276 GCF_964199755.1 Larus michahellis | reverse complement strand
TATAATGTACTTAGAGACTTTTTAAAGTTTTATTCCTTTTGGTTCACTGTGGTTAAGGTTTCTGATTTCTCCTTTCTCTTATTACATCTTGCTTTCACACCTTTTGGCTGGCAAACAGATACCCACAGCGATATCCACAGGCAGGGAGCAAGCTGCAAGGCTGCATCTCAACGGCAAATCCCTGCCAATTATGTTAAAACTAATTATAAATCTCTTTCCTGTAAAATCATAACCCAGCTGAAAATAATCCACACCCCAAATAGAACATGGGTTACATTTTAAAATAGACTTTTCCCCAAGGTTAAATTTAATGTCTTGATTGCACATTTTCCCAGAAAATAAATGGTTCAATTGCAGCAAGCAGTTCCAGTTTGGTTAATCTAAATTCTAAAAGTGAAGTTCACTCACCTTTACTAAAATCATCAGTGAAAACGAGATAGTTCAGTTTTAGTACTAAATCACACTCCACACAGTATTGCACTTCCAGGAGCTACATCATTCTACAGTAACTATTTCATTCATCTGGTATTGTTACAGAGTGTAAATCAGGATTCATAAATGATCAGTTTGTATCCTTTGGGAGGGAGGGATTACATGTAAATAATCCCTTTAATGTACGCATCGCCTCTAAGCATTTCACACAGCAATAAATTGGTAAACTGAATTTGAGCAATTAAGAAATTAAATGAAACTAATAAAATGTGTATTTTAATATTTCTTGATGGTTATTTGGGGATTAGTGCATATGAAAACAGCCACTCTCCTTCTGTATGAAGGTAAACTGCAGCACTTTGATAAACTCTATCTGTCAGCTTTTCACTACTGTATTTCAATCACAACTCCTCTTTTGAAATACTCCAGCATATCTTTCATTCCACGGTTGTATTATTAACTACATTAAACTATGAAGTCCAAGTACCCATTTCAAATACAAGCACTCACACATCCCATAGCGAACGGCAACGAGAAAAACTACCTCAGAACATGTTACATATAAAATTATTAACCCTAAATGTTTGAGGCAGGAAAGGCACCATGACAACCGGAGCTTTGCCTCACTCCTCTCCACTCGCTCCCGCCTGCTCCCACCTCCCCAGAAAACAGTCATGGTTCAAGGGCAGCCTGGGCAGAAGTGAAATGAGAAAGCACGTGTGCAGGAATAAACTGCTCTAATAGCAGAAATACAGAAATGTATGGGCTTTATAGGGCATTTACCAGACGCTGACCTTGTCTGTCTTTACTTGTCTTCAGGAAACGAGCCAGAGACACTGATCTGAGGAGCTAATGGCGAAGCAAAGTAAGGGAAATTCCAGCCTACTATCTATGACAAGTACTTCATAAGGAGCAATGGCAAGGTTCATGATCACTGTTACCGAGCCCACGGAAATAGAATTCTAGTTGCTCAAATTGGAATTTTGTATACATTCTATTACGGTATTTTAAACAAACCGAAAACAAGAGGTTTTTTTTTTTAAATAACATTCTTATTCATCCATTCATTCATTCTTGTTACAAGATGTTGCAAATAAACCTGTGTGTTCTCAGGGTATGGATGGGTTAATGACACCAGTGCTGTAAGCATGAAAGATGAAATGAAAATGCAATTTTATTTTCCTTTTCTGCATAGGGGATTATAAGAAGAGCTATGAACTAATTTGTTCTTTCTGCCAATCTTGAGCTGAACTCAAGATCATTCAAAATGATGCTATGACCTAGCTATGCTATGGACTAGTATGGCAATAACAATAGAAATCCCTGAGAAAATCACTGCAACCTTGGGTGACAAAAATAGAGAGAAGCCATGAACAACCTAATACCCAGAAGTGGCAGTTTAATAGTGTGCTTCATTTCAGCCTGTAGCTTAAAAAATACAGACTCTAAAAGGAAATATCAGACTTTGAGAAGACCCTGTATAATTGCACAGGTTAGGTCTTGTCATTAGCCAATTTACTCTTCCTCAGATTTACAGCTCTGGGTGTAACAAAATCTTTGGCATGAGGTGTAGACTTAAAAGATTTTTTTCACCCTTCAAACTAATTTATTTTGTACTTATTGGAAGACAATTCAGTAGCGCTCACTGAGTTTTAGGCTTCTTTTTGCTGCTGAGAGAGCAGCCTTTTCAGGGTTTTAAACCTCAACAAAACACTAAACACGTGCTTAACATTAAACTTCTGCTGAAGTTCCCTCAAGGTAAACAGGATGCAAATGAATGTTTGGTTCTTTTGCTTAATATGGATGATCTTGGCACCTCTGAACTGCCAGCTGCCACTTACAACTTACAAAAAGATAGCAATTTTATAGGACATGGATTGGATCATTTTAAACTAATCCCTGCAGAAAGAAAACAGTTCATTGGGACGAGGAAAAAATGTCTGATAACGCCACCTCTGCAAGTTGCTTGGATGGGAGGAAGAAAGTGGGAGAAAAGCCCAAGGTACTCTAGCTGACAGCGCAGCCACGCAGCTTATATTTTATTTCCATAATCATTTATAAAAACACAGCAAAATGAACAGCACTGAGCAGCTTGTGTTCCTATCATAATGTATAACCTCTCAGTACTTCATGTACAATAACACCCCCATGAAAATCAACCTGTATTACTTCTGCTTCTTTGTACAACACTTTGCATGACTAAGAACAGCAAGTGACAACACGTTCTCCAGTAACTGAGATTGATTATTGGTGCTTCAGCACATCCATAATCATGATGCATGCAGCACGGAGAGATGGAATTATTTTCATACACTGCCCTGATTGGTAGAAAAATCTTTTTTTCTAACTGAACTGAATATGTATAGGATGCATGCAATATGCTCTAGAGGAATGAGTATTGTGCTAGCTGTCAAAAGGTCTCTAGCTATCCTCCCGCCTTGCGTGGCTCTGAGCAAGACGAGTCATGCATGCTGACTGCATTTGCTACTCTTCAGTCACAGTGGTCACCACTACAAAGAATGTAAATTTACCAGTGGTTACCATTCTGTACTATCTGAGATACTACTGTGTTACTACTAACAATAGTGAGAATCTGAAAGAAGCAGGAGAGTTGAGTGTCTTACATGGCGGACAGCATGGCCATGGTAGGTCTGGATTTTATTTCAGTAACATTGGTTTTACAGCTGGTTAACTGTACTGACTTCAAAAGACTTGCTGCAGATTGTTACTAATGAAGTGACTGTGGAGTGCAGACCTCTGTATCTGCTTACAGCAACAGGAAGCTGCAGATTCTTTTGCAGAAAAACTGGTTAGCAATTCCTTATTTTCTCTTACAGCGTATTAGACAATATGTTTTTTCATGCCATTCCCAAAAATCTCAGAGGACTTAATATTTTAAAGAAGTAGCTATTATCCCGTAAAATCAGTGAAGTTATAAAAATATCTGAGATATTAGCATTTCATATTCGGTAACTTCGCAGTTTGGTGAATAATGTAATTATTTTGAAGTTCAGGTTGACTTTTCTAAATCAGAATCATCACATCCTGCTGGAGAAATGGAAACAAGGATTAATTTGCCTATTCAAACAGGCACATCAACCGTTTTTGCTATTCTCCCTGTACTGAGCAATACTGTCTAACTGTGGTATTGTTGCAACAACAAAAGTTAGTGCTACAGTAAATCTCATTTGATTGAATGGATAAACAGTACTTTGAGGTTGTGGAAACGGACAGTGCACTGTAAATGCCTTAATGATTAAGGCGCGATTAAGGAGTGATTAATTAAATACTTTTTAAGGTAGAATATGGTGACAAATAGCAACAGAAAAAGGAGTAATATTCCTATGCCATATTGAATTTTTCTGTATTAGGATTAATACACCAAATTGCTGGTAGTTGAATAAGAATTTATATTATGCATTTTCTGGTTATTTCATGTTTCTCTAGATACTAAGCTCCATGTAACCCAACAAGAAAGATTAGAGATGAAGTATGGAATGCAATATGACAATCGCCACACTGTACTACAATTTATAAAATAATACACCAATAAGAGAGTGAAATACAATGCGATGTGGTATCACAATTAGAATAGATTTTCCTCTGGACTAATGGGTATCATAGCTCCCTCTTCATAACTTTTACATATCACAGGATTCTGCTTAATATTGAACTGCTTTGGCAGAAAAGCTATGTTTTTTCCCTATCCATCTTACTTTAAATTTTAGTTCATGTATCTCAAGGACAGACAAAGAAACTGAAAACATTTCTGAATCAAGTTTTTTATATACTAGTAGAGAGAGGAGAAAGAAAAATTTCTCTTTGACAGTGGACAGGATAGAATGGATAGAATGAAAAGTCTTCCAATTACTGTACGCACATACATATATACAGCAGCATGTAACTCATTTAGCATAGGTTACAAAAAAAAAATACCCATGAAATTACAGCAATTTTCATTAAACTGTTGACATCAGTGGAGGCACTTTCAATTTAGTCCAATGTGGGAATACGGAATGAGATTCAAATTTACCTTTCAGGAAACATTATAAAAAAAGTCTTTGCAGTGTCTCCCCAAAGGCCAGGGTCAACTTTTCAAATGCAGCCTTTGATTCTGGATGCTCAGCCTGAGACGTCTCTTTTGAAAATTTTGCCATGGATATAAAATCCTTAATACCTTTATGTTAGGCAGCTATCAACTAGAGATTTTTCCTATTGGCATAGGGTGGGGGCTTGTAGCCTTCTTCAGCTGACATAAAGTGGCACCTAGTCTATCAGGAGCAAGTATATGCAAGGCAGCTAACACTAGCACTGGGTATTAAACAGACATCTTTGGACACTTGCTTTTGCTCAGCTCAGCTCCCATTTTCTCTCGTACCTTTGTTTTTATTTTTTCTTCATCTTGTACAGAGATTGCCCACGGCAGTTCTTTGTAACCCTATATAACCTGAGAATGAAGGAATTAAAGTTCTTTGTACAAGCCTCTGTGACCCTGTGCCAGGCTGGAAGAGGAGCCCTTCCTCAAGTCCTGAGGATCTTGCAGTCTTAACCCTGAGTGGGACTATGGTTTTGTGGGAAGAGGCCTCTAAATTAAGTTAGATCCTCTTATAGTTCCTGTCTTTAAGAGTGTATCAGTATGGATTCCATCAGGTACGTAGAAGGAAATTGGGGTACTGGATAAAAGCTCAAATTTCACAGTTTTCTCAAACTACTTTCTAAAACACATTTGCATTTTACAAGACTGTGTAACAGAAGAAAAGATTCTGCTGTTCCTTTGGGAAAGAGAAGATATTTCTCGTTCACTTTTTCTTAATCACTGTGGAAAATATTCCCAGAACTCCTACCAGCCTTTTTGTTTAAATGATTATTCTTGCTGCATTTCAAGCCAGCCCATTCTCTTTCTCAAGTCATTCACATGTCTTTACTTCCCATCTCAAATTCTCTCTCTTTCCTCAAGTCTCCTTTTGTGTCCCTCTGGAAAATTCCACCCTTTTTTCTCCAGGATTGGAGGTCACTCCAAGTTTGAAAGCCACAAAAGACTTAATGTCTGCAGGAACAGAAAAATATTACTACATTCAAATGTAACAGCTGAAAGGTGAGAGCAAAAAATAACTGCCAAGATGTTTAGCTTCAGTTTCATGAAAGATGAGGAAGACAGGAAAATAAGAGCAAATAGAAAAGCAAAGCTGCAGAGAAAGGCAGGAGTTATACATGATGCAAACAGATGTTGTCTGCCTTCCTCTTGAAAGTGATTAGCCATATTGATCACTTAGGTATTAGAGTAATACTTTTCACAGTCAGATTATCACAGGATTCACAAATGTGTTGGTAGAGAGGGACATGCTGACTGCTCTGGCTGTCGTTACAGCTACATTTGTGCTCTTCCTTCTGTGCTAAATCAGCCACCTACCCACAACTCTAGACCTTAAACATTACACATTAATATGTTGCGTTGTGTCTTTTTAATCCTTTCAATTGGTTTACGTTGGTCTCGGCTCTGAAACTTTCCCTTCTGTGGGTACTCGTACATCCATATGGATGGATGGCACGCAGACAGATGATTCAGCACATTGGGGTGTCCTCTGGGTACCCTGTATCCTGCCACATTTAGCACAAGCCTCGCCTTTCATATGCCACTCCTTCTAATCACAGGACTAACGTTAAATCATGAGAATCTACATTAAGATTCACTGACCCTGGATTTAGCACTTCACATTGTCCAGGCACGCTGATATTATAGGAGTTTTCAAAGTTGATACCACACTTACTATAGTATTACACCATTGTCAGCAATCAGGGAGTCCTTTCCAAACATCCTGGAGCATCCTCTTCTCATCATAACTCTTGTCCTGAGTGACACTCACAATGTTTGGAAGTGGAAATCACCTTTTGGCTTCTGCTGTAGAATAAATTTCCTTCCTCCTTCACAAAAATCCTTTATTCTTGAAGAAGGAGTAAATCTAGCTTAGTACACTATTTGTTTTCCAGCAACAGAATGAATGACCTTGTTTCAATTACATTTCTAGTAAAAATTATAGCATTTACAGTATTTGAGTAAAGTGACTTTGGTTGCTTTATTTATGAATATCGATTTCTGCATAAAGATAGCATTTCTGCTTTACTCTTAATTTTTTGGTGAATGAGCACTAATATTGGCTCTTAGATGAGCCACTGCAGGCACTGCATAAAATACTGCTGAGGGTGTAAGAAAGACCTTGTCATAGTATTTAGCAACACAATGCCAACAAGGATGAGAATGGAATATTTCTCTCTAAGGGTTAGTTCTTACTCACACTGAGGTCTACAGCAGTTTTATCAACAGAAATCAGCAGGCTTTCAATCAGACTTTTTAACAGCAAGCTTTGGAGTTCTAAACTCACTGTAAGCAGTGAGAAAAAAAAAAAAATCCTCCAAAACTTACTGACGTGCAAGTGTTGTGACTCCCACTTCTTTCTTTTTGACCACTTTCAGGTGCTTCACATGTTTTACTCTGCATTTCTTTAAATAATAAAATACTAAAAGAGCTACAGAGCAGCAGTATGTTAGGTGCCCAATACTACAGCTGAAAGAAGCATTCCTAGGGTACATCTAATGTTTCACTCCTGTAGTTTGGAGCTGCCAATGAGATGCTAATAAGTACTATATGAGCTGTTTTCCCTGTATTGTTCGTATCTATCCACTAAAACCAGAGTGGAAATCACTGATCGCACCAAAGCTAGCTCCCCGACCTCCACCACCCACATCCACAGCCACACCCATACATTTCCCTCAAACACAAAGAAGCAAGAAAGTGCCTGTGGGGATTTTGATTTGATCAGTTTTACAAATTCGAAGAAAAATATTGCATTTTTTCCTTTCCTATCGGGTGGTCCAAAATGAATAGGATCAAGGGTAGGTACAGAACTAAATCAAGTTTCTTTTATTTGGGGGAAAAAACGCTTAAAGGATAAAGAAGCCAAAAATCCCAAACTGCAAATATGTAAATGAAGTAGAGATGCAAAGAGTCCAAGGTGCATAGATGGCTTTGACTTTAATGGAACAGAATACAGAGAGTCTTTCATATCCAAAGCACTTTGTAGACCAACTGGACTAAATAGTGCGATTGTGTGTAAACAGATACCACTCAAAGGTGGTATCTAGTAGGCTTTCAGAAATAACTCAAACATTGCCTCGGATAGTGGGTCTTTCTTAAGGTGGGATATGTTGACCAGGGCATTTTATTTTATTTTATTTTATTTTATTTTATTTTATTTTATTTTATTTTATTTTATTTTATTTTATTTTATTTTATTATCATGTCTGTCAAAATACCCTGGGAACAAAATGACTAGAAAAAAATTAAATACATGGGCCTCAATTTTGTCTTTTCTAACATTGGCACCGGTTTGAACTGTCTCACTGGTTTACAATGTATTTATGTATGTAATTATATAGGGTAAGAACTATCCGAGAGTATGTATATCTACTTCTGTTGCAGTGTTTGAGTTCTGAAGCCAATTTAGCCTCATCATCAATGTAAATAAAGAAACAAACAAACCTGTTTGGAATAAGTTTTATCAAATGCTCTACAGATTGTGATAGATTGGTTTGGGTTGATAAGAAAAAAGTAGATCCATCTGCTGTGCTATCAATTAAAGGAAGGAGATCTGCAAGTGTGATGCAGTTCATTGCTTCCTATTCAATACTCAACTTTTAGAGATTCACTCAATGACCTGGGAGTGTGTATATTCTCCCAACTTTGATATTTTTACTTGGCAGCCATGTTATTTTATTCCCATAGTGTCAGCAAATTGGATGTGTTGCTTTGAATTTCATCCATTATCCACTGTATTTATTATAAGCGCAGCATCTCACAGAACCATTCAGAGTACTGACTTGGCTTACTGAGAGAAAAGAAAGGAAAGCAAAAAGCAACAGAATATTAGTAAATATCTGCAGAAAGTCTTGGGGTGTTGGAAATTGCCCAGAGTTGATGTGAGACACATCACTGGTAGTTACAATGCTGCCCTTATTTAAAATGGTTCACTAGCTCATTTTCTAATCTCTATCAGCAAATATATGATGAGTCTTAGCAGCTTACCACACCCTTTCACTTAGCTTGAAAAATCTGCAGAAAATCAAAATTACTACTAAAAAAAAGATGAAAACTTATCAAATGTAAAATTAGATTAAGAGTCAATCAAAATCCAACTGTGAATTTATCATTTCAATGAATTTCAATGAATGGTTTAAAATCTGTTCGAAATCTAGTTGAAAATGAATATGTAATAATACAGACATATCTCTTTTTCAAAGCTAGTATTGTCAGATGTATTCTGTGCATTATAATTCATGAACAGGGTAGATGACTATTTGAGAAGTATTAAAATGAGCTGACTTTTCAATACAAGTGTCTTGACAATAAGTTTTTCTATTCTTGGCAATTCAGAAATGTAGACAATTGTGCTAGAAAAATAATATGTATTGTAATATTCATTGTACAGTAGTAGTATAGTAAGTGGCAATTCTGGACATTACAAGAGACACAAGGATTATTTTCTGTGATTGCACAGAGAATACTTGGATTTCTTGTGAAGCTTTTGCATTGGAAATGAGATTCATCAGTCTGAACAGGGCAGGGTTAGAGCCCTTAGCAACATGCTTATTTTGTAGAAGGTCACTCAATAATAACTTCCTCTGCCCTCCAAGCTTATTAAGACTGACTGGCATATATTAATGAAAACACCTGATTCTCCAACCATAAAACCCAGACAAAGACTTTATTTTAATATTAAGGAAGGAACCCTTAATTAGCAGGGTTTCAAAAATGTCAGCTTCTTCTATTAGCTGTTCTGGTCCATCAAAGCCATAATCCCTACTGTCAAATTTCATCACATGATAGACAGTTTGCTGGCTATCTTTTTTTTTTTTAACTGATCATACTGACTGAAGCTTTTTATTTTGCCATCACATTTAACAAGTTTGCATGCATTTCGTTGTTACATTGCTGATTTTACCCCTTTCAAAGTCTGCCTGTGTCAGCTAAAAGAAGAAAAAATCTGAAGAAACATAAAATATTACATATTGATACACAGACATATAATTAAAGACTTTTGGGGAGAGTTCTCATTCATAATATTGATTCTTTTCTAGGGCATGCAAATGTGCTTCTGTGAAAACACGAATAAAAACCACTGTTCACAGATGAATTTCCATTTCAGGCATGTTAAGGGAAAAAAAAGAACAAATGCTCGAAACATTGTGAAGACCTTTGAAGATGCACATTCTTTAGGATTAACCCACAGTACACCTGCATGCTACATGAATCACAGTGGATATTGCTTGCACTGCCCTTGAAACAAGAGAGATTGTGTCAAATTTTACTGAAATAAATATAAACATTTTAAAAGGATTGATATTCTAACGTCATTCAGCATTTCATTGTTTATTAAACATTCATATTTATGGAAAACCCAAGCCATTTCTTTTGCTTAAAAGAAAAAGCAATAGAAGGTTACTATCCTGTCACAGACTTCTAAACCTTCCCATCTAAGCTCTCTCAAACATTGTCTGTGGATTTGATAAAGCTGTATTCCCCAAACCAGAACACAGTTATTTAGCTCACCTATGTAGGTTTTCTCTTCTCTAACAAGAAAAATAAAAGTTATGTAGAATTTGTAGGATGACAATGAAGAAAGGTGAAGTAAACTCCCAAGTTCTTTTCATGACTAGTTTTTCTTTAAATCTTTCCTTTTAAAATTTCAGATTTCTTTATTAATAATTTACACATCAATGCACGTATTATAAATGATACAATAAAATTAAGGAGTTTTGGTGTTGAAGATATAACTGAATCCAGGAAAGAAGAAAGGAATTCCCAGTATTCTGGAAAGAGAAAGAATTTTTGGAGTGGAAGAGTATGGGTAACATTTATATTTTAAAGTAGGAGAGAGGCAGTCTGAAAAAGAAGAGCAAGATATGCTAGAGCTAACAAATGATACGTACAGGCTTCTGCCAGGAACTGAAGGCAGCATGAGAAGTACCAGAAAGCCAAAAGCAGGAATGAAGATGGAGGAAATCTGAGAGATTACTGTGGGAAACCAAAGTGAAGCAGAGTTGTCAGAAAAATAAAGATTTTGGGATCCTTATAGGTTGGTAAGAAAAGAACGTAACAGTCACATTTTGCTCAGACTGAAGAAAAAAGTGAGACAGATGTTGCATCAGGAGAGGGAGATTAAAGCAATGAAGGTCTTAGATAACCAAATAATTGAGAAATGGGGACAGATGAAATGACAAATTTTTGATGGTTTCAGATCTAAAATGCAATTGGATTTAGGGAGAGGGAACTGTATTGTCAGAGGACAATATTGTCTATTAGGGAGACCCACTTGTACTACTAGCGGGTATTATGGAAGGCGTGGAGATGAAACCATGATAGTGAATCTGGATAATGGGATGACAGTGAGTTTTAAGTTGTGAGAGAGAAAGAAGAATGGATAAAAAGTACTTCATATATGTACTTTTGCAGTATTCAGCACTACTGAAGAGCAGGCAGGAGGGAGAAGGTTCTGCAGGCTCACAGACACATACCGACTGCAACGAGTCCCCATTTCTGAAGACAAAAGACACCTTCAAAACTTTGTGATATTTTTTGTATCTGAAATTTCTTAAGTGTCTGCATGTTACATCACCTAATACATGTTAGGAAATAGTAGGCCAAAAGTTCGCTTCTGCTTAGACTGAGATATGGGCAAGAAATGCCGAAAGAGGTGATTGAAACGCAACTGAGCTGCAAGCTTCAGTAAGAAGGGAAATACTCAGAGAAGCAGGGGGAAAAAATCTGAGACTCAAAATTATAGAGTTCTATGGAAATCTTTGGAAGAGATGAGAGGGAAATGGTGAAAATGGAGCTGAACTCAGAGAAGCACGAGCAGAACAGAAGGAAACACTAAAGGAAATAATACAGGAGATACAGAGGAAGCAAACAGGGATATAACCACTGAGAAACAGAACTGCAAAAAACAAGAAAGGAAGTGGAGCTTCTGGGACAGAATGATAAATGTAACGCAGACAATAAATCCAATAAAACAACAGCGAAAGATATAGGTGTCCGTTAATCGACTTGCTATCTATACCTTGTCTATGTAACTCAGTCGATACTTAGTGAAAATAAATATCCTTCCTACCTCAGAAAAATAATTGCAACTCTTCACACTGTGGAATTCTTCCCACTGCTTATAATTGCATAAAACTATACGTGTTAATCCAGGAGCCTTGTACGACTCTCTTTCTGGAGGTAATAAAAATCCAACACAATCTGATTGTCTGATTGCACACTTCTGAACTAACTAACGAAACATTATAAAGGGTTGTATTTATTTTATCTGCTTAACTTTACTTTGCTGCTTCCTGAGTGCCTACGTCTATTGCAAGTGACAAGTACATTTCCTAGCTGACTTTACAGCTAGTCACTCCATCCTTTTTAATGGCTTTAAAAGACCGTGAACACCTACTCATATGATTTTTCTCTCATTTAATTAATTTAGAAATGAAACCCACTATTTGGAACAGTAGAGTTGCTTGCCTTTTTGATGATGCATTTAAGGACTGGAGCAACAGTGAATGGCAACAAGATAATAAGGCCAACACGTGAAGTTCAGTTCTCCCTCCAGCATCACTCCCAATACCTACTAACTAAAGAATAGTAAAATGGGAATAAAAAAAAGCTATATTAGTTTTTAGACTATGAGCAATCTTTATCTTGTGAGGTATATGACAACTGACGTTAGTTTTGAAAACATAAGTTTGTCCTCTAATTACGTTCAACTAAAGCTTTTTGTATGACTAAAACATCCATGACCCAGTCACTGTTGATACTCCACCGTAGACTAAAATACATAAATCACGGTCCCTACCTCAAACATTTGTAACGAGTAAGTATATATTTGTTAGGCTTTTCCCTTTCTCTTATTCATTCTATTTTTTTGGTATTTTTATATATGAAATAGTTCCTTTGTTTTCATTTTTCTGAGGCATTAGGAGTTGCAATTATGCAGAGTATGTGAGAGTGGCCATGTTCACAGCTGTTGCATTAAGCATGTTACAGAGTATATCCCTGCTTGTTCCCTTCAGCGTTTGTTTATGTGTCTGTTGTCTATGAACCCGTCTAATCCATTTTTGCACAAGTGGACACACATCAATCCCAGAAAAATACTTTATCTATTTTTAACTGATCTAATCAAAGATTCAATGAGTGCTTCCTAATTCCAGTAGTGCAGGATTTTGTGGATAAAAGGCCTGCCTCAAACCACTATCCTTTTCATTTTGCAACCTTGGATCGTAATGCCCTATTAGCCTTCTCCTTTCCAAATTGAAAAGTCCCAGCCTTTTTCTTGCCTCCTTGTAATGCAGATGTCTGATCCCCTTGACCATTGTAGTTACCCCTCTCTGTACTGTAACTCCACAATATTCCTGCTTGGATGCAGGGAGCAGAACGGCTCATGGTACTCAAGGCACGAGAACACCAACGTTTTGTGAAATGACAGAATGATGCCCTCCGTCTTGGCCTCAATATCCGTTCTCATCATGCTTAACATTTTGGCTGCTTATGCACATTCAGTTGACGATTTCAGGGAACTATCTGTCCATAGTGTCTCCAAGATCTTCTTCCTGAGTTATAACTGCTGCTCTAGTTGAACATGTTAACAGTGCTCTCCGCATTGTCAGTGTCCAGAGAGCTATCCATACAGCTGCCTCTGGTCCAAACGGCAGAAACAAGAACAGAATGGCATTACAAATGGTCTCTGTCATACTTTGGGTATGACAATGTCTTAAACCTCAGATGTTCTGTCACCATGCTTTTAATGCCTGCTTGGAAAACCGTGGTGTTGCTTTGCTGCTGGATTCCAAATGGTGTATCACAACTTGCTAACACGGTAACCTGTATGCTTGATTGGCACTTCCTAAGCCCCTATTCAGCAAAATGTTAGCACTTTATTCTTAGTTGTTGTAAATCATATTGTGTATCTGATGTATGTGTTTTGTATCACATGTGGCCAGAATGGTGTACTTATGAGCTAATGGTCCCTGGATGCTGCAAGGGACAGTGATGGCAAGTTGAGCAACAGAAGGGAGAAAAAGGTAACAGAGCAGAAGGACAACATAAGGATGGAGGCAAATGAATATAACTGAATTTTTCAGTCGCTACAAATTAGGGTGAGAAATTCTGGTTCGCCGTCTTTAGAGAAATATACTTTCGTGGGTTGGAATGGTCAGTTTTTCACCGTCAGGCAAGAAAATTCAAAACTCTTCAGTTGGAAAAGAGTATTATAATCACTGACTGGAAAGTCTGCCTGCTGGCAAGGTAAGCTATTATTTTTGTATATAGTGTGCACAATTAATACTAGTGTATTTGGACAAATTTGTGTTGCAAATAAAGCTGTAGCCTTTCCTTGCCAAAAAGAGTGCGATATCGAGCCATCAGGACGTGCATCTTGGGAAAGGATGGAAAATGTATATGCCAGAGATAAAAGGAAAAATACACTGCTTTAAAGAAATGGTAAATCACTAAATTTAAGAGACAGGGAATTAGGTTCAATGATAGTTCAGTATGACATTTTGTTACTTGCTTTTTCTATTACTGTAGGAAAGAACTAAAGGACAGTAAATGAGATCTTGATGTAAATATCTAATTAGCCTTTTGCAGTCCAAAAATTGCCCATAAACCATATTTTCCTATCTGTAGAGTCTTTACTCAAAGTGTAATACAATTACATTTCAGACTTTATAGGAGTTTAGATGTAGAGACTGCATTGACTGTAGCCCATGGTCTGTAGCCCAAAGTATTAAAAACATTGCTAAGGATGTACAAATCTTCAATTTCCTCATCCAAAGCTTATTTATATTTTTACACTTCTCTGCAAAAGGCTCTTCAGTAAATTGTAACACTCTCCCTTAAGTATTTTTACACATTGAACTTACAAGAACTCACTTTTCAAAACAAAGTAGAAGCTTGGTCACAGAAGCTGTACGACACATGTGCAGCCCTATCTATGATTTCATTCTCTTTGCTACACATAAGGTGAGTCTCTTAATGGATTTTTTGGAGTATTTGGAAGCACACAGACACACGTACACAGAGTCTGCTTTCAAGATGAGTTTGTGCACGAAAGAGTCTTCATCTGCATTGTTATCAATTAAATTGCCATCAGTACTGCAGGCACCTCTGGCAGGGTTCCAGGTTCCAAAGAGGTTGGATTGACTCGCAGTCCTAGAAATAAGGGTCAAACTGACTCTAACCTTCGCAGTACTGATAGAAGCCCTATATAAATCACTCGGTATATAAATATTTATTTATCAACAGTTGGCTAGTCAACAGCATGGTGTGGTCTGCACATATTTCATAAAGCAGATGGTTTACATTTTCTGAACTCAAGGCAAAAGTCAACACTATGTGACGCTCACTATTTAACAGGATTTTCTGACTACTGATAAGCTGTAATTGTCAAGAGTTTCCACAAAACAAACGGGTCAACTCCTAAATATTTGGGGGACTGTTCTTACGTTCTTATACGCATCTAAAGAAAAAATGAACTCCTGACATGAACAGCACAACAGCTCACCGCAATGACATATTGTGATCTATCCCAAATTCAAGAGTATTTTGTTAACATTATGTTATCTGTGCCAGCTTCACAGAGCTATTACAGTTTCACTTTTTCTTTGTGTCTGCAACGGTTCCCCATCAGACTGGTAACTGGGCAGCCATTTCGTTTCTCTCTGTATAGATAGAGCTGTGAATGAGAATTAGATTTCAACACTTATGTAACAGAGATTAATTGATTGATTAGATTATTAATTAAAGTTTCCATTAAATTCTCTTTTTAAAAAGCACAGGATTGTTGATCCCCAGGGTTTTTTCTAACCCTTGAAATCCATAAACAAGAGAATGCATAACTAAACATTGTATCTTATCTTGTGAAGGATAATTAAGGCAGTGGATGCACTGCTATGACGGAAAGTGTTTTTGCTTCCAAAATATTCTTTTTAAATTTTTTTTCTACAAACCTTATGAAACAGAAAGAGATTTTTGGGTTCCCCTCCACTGCAAGAGAGGAATGGCCACCAAAAATTGCTTGGTTTAAGCATATACATATACATATGTATGCCTGTTTCATGTGAATGAATCACTATTTGGGTTTTGTATGCTATTCATTTTTAAGAAAAGAAAAAGAAGTGAAAACACGACTTAGGTTGTTTTAGATTTGAACCGATGTGGTCTACCTAGAACTTTCAGCCACATAATGTTTCAGAGATCTGTGGAAAAATAAAAACAGCAAGTGGCCTTTTAGGTAACCCATAATTAAAAGCAATTTTGAGCTGTCTTTTCAGGGAAGCTACCCAAGGGAAGTATTTGCTACCTGTTTGACCTTCACGATTGTGAGTCCTTGGCAGTGTCAGCGACCCTCTGAACTGAATTCAAAACTAATCTCTAACAGAAAAAGAGAAACAGAATTCATGCAAATCATATTAATTCCAACATTTCCCCAGTGAGCTGGGTATAAACTACAGCCTAATTAAATATTTTTTAACGATGTGAGTAATTTTTGCCAAGGGGCGGATTCAGGGGAAAATTTAATATGAGATCACAAAAGCTGTTCCCAGCGTTGATTCTGTAAATTAATGACTATCTGCCTTATGATAAAAACATGCTGCCAAGAATGAAAATGAAGTCAGCAAAGCTTGCTCTATTTGTCTAACAACCAAATATACAGAATGCAAAACTTTAAAGGATATGGAAAATGTCCATTGTCTGTATGATATATTCCTGATAAAGATGCATGACACTGACAGCATAAAGCTGCTCTATACAATACAAGACTATCAACTCTTATTAGTTATCACTAATATAGTGTTAGCTAGTGTTATGAACGTTAGTGAGACAGTGCCAAGCACCAGCATCGAGATCCTGAGAGGTATTTATTTATGTGTGGGTAGGATAATGTGCTGTGACCATTTCATAAACTGTCTATCTCTAAGACACAATGAACGCTGCACAATTTCTTAGAGTTGCTCACAACTATCCATCCATCTTCCCTAACGCTTAAAAAGACCTTATCACTGTAGTATCTGGGCACCAATCTTAAGTGCTTGTCAGAAAGAAAATCTCATTAAACCAATGTTATTAGTGCTTTCAAATAATAATAAATGCACAAACATTAAAACCATGATCAAGAAAAACTGTATAAAGAGACAGGAATTATTGATGCATCAGTCTGGCCAGCTTTTTATCATGTTTTGGAAATTAAACAGTAAGCCTTATGTGACTGAGAGGCTGCTTTACAGAGCATAGTATTAGATCAGATATTGAAGATATTCAAATGCAAAATCCTCTGTTTAACCAATAAAAGACTCCTTGCTCTTTGTTCTTCTCATGCTAACCTAACTTGTAACAAGACCACCAGTTAACACCAAGAAGTTACAAAGCATTGCCAGATGACAGGTGACTAGGACTTTGGTAGGACCTTGGTCAAGAGGCCAGCCCATTGTAAGGACTTTGCAGACCTATTTATTTAAATTTCTGCCAGTGCTGGCCACTGAGACTGAATTTACAGCTTTTCAATTAGAAGGTCATTCTGTGCTAACTAGCACACCATTGCCTCATTATAATCATAAAATTAGTGAGAAAAGACTAGCATGAATAATATGAAGGAGCCAATCTGAAAGGTGAAGAGGTGCTATTTTCTTGTTCTACCAGAGATGGGAAAAAAGCTTGCTGTTTAGAAACAAATATTTTGCTTATAGTGCACGAGTCTCTTGGGAAAGAAATATTTTCCATTTTTCTCTACTTCAGAATAAATAAATTGATCATTTTCTGTAAATTAACCTTGACAGATGAAAGGACAGTTTCCGACTGCTGAATAGTGTAACTTAGGCACAGCTTTATGCGATGTGAAATGTATGCCTGAGTTTTTCAGTTTCAAAGCACTGCAATAGGACCTTTATATTTCTTAATTTGAGCTTAGTCATATTACCATTTTTTGTAAGCATAATTATATTATTCGAAGCAATAACCCAAAGAATCAGTTAATACAAAATGTATCTTAGGATTTTAGTTAATTTGCTATTTGATAACAGAATGTCATTGAGACTTTAGTATGCCTGTGAACACGCTGTAAATTATGAGTCACTGCTGCACTGAGATGTAAACTACGCAAAGGATGAGGACTGCTGTAATTCCTCTCAAAACACCAGGAGAAACTACTCAATCTATCATATACAAGCCACAGAACGTACAGTCTTCCAAGCAGCCGTGGAGTTCCACAGCATGCAGAAACAGAGCAACAACAGAAAAAATGGGATACACTTCAGGATTTTGAAAATGTTCAAACCCCACAATTTAAGATATTTAATGAAAACCTGGAAATTGTCTTAGTTTCAGTCTGAAAGCACAGATCATCTTTAAGGGAAAAGTAATAATTTTCGCACAAATCTGGCAGTAAGTTGTAAGCCTCTAAAACAGGAAATGTAAGGTAGAGAGCATGACATAGTTTTCAGGGGAAGCACCTAAAGATTATAGTGAAACAGTTTAATGCCCACCATTCTCTGTGGTTTCCTGCTCTTAAGTTCAGGCCACATCCCACTCTCCAAGAACTTTGCTCTTTTCTAGATGAACTCTCCCTGTACTCAGCAGCCCCTGATGAACACACGCATCTAGCTAGAGGCAGCCCCGACCTGCTGCTTTGGCTGACCTGTTCGAGCAGTTTAAAGAGATGCTCTGTCACCCAAATTGAGAGGTTAAGGCCCTTTGCTAAAGTAGTCCAACTGAATATGTTTCTTGTTCTGCTCTCACCTGTTTTATTTGTCAAAAATGGAGACAGCCATTAAGGCGTTTTGTTGTACATGTAAAATAGTAGAAACTTATCCCTGGCTTTCCCCAGATCACAAAAGAAAGTTGGAGCGGAACATGAAATTCAGGCTTCCAAGGCCCTCACCAATCTCCTTTTCTGGAGAAACCAATTGGAGACGTCAAACGGAAAAGGAAGTCTAATAAATTATTTCCCATATACATTCAACAGGATCTTCTGAAGACCTTCAGACTATAATAGCACATGAAATGAGAGTTGATAATGTAATGTACAGAAGGAAAGGAAGAAATCTCGTGGTGTCAATCTACAGTTTTTATATTACACAGCTGTAGCTGAGAGATCCTGTGATATAAGCATTACAACATTCACTGCTCTGTGCATCACAAATCCCCAAATATATGATTAAATAGAAGGGAATTTGATAAAAACAATAAAAACATTCAAAGACTAGTGTAAGTTTGGTGTCTATATGCCTTTGAGAATTACTCAGATGATTTTAAAGCCTTGTGTAACTAAAGACACATAGCAGATAATTCTAGTTGTGCAGTTCAATTTGGGGATGGAAAAATATGGATATATAATTTCAAAAAGGCAAGACAGATCAGGCCTAAGTCCTTTGGGAATACTAACTCTAGAACAAATAGTTTGGCCAAAGAAAAAATAACATAAAATAATGCACGAAGAGTAAGGGAAGAAAATAAAGCTGGGTACAGAGAGCACAAAAAATTGAACAACTCTGCTTAGTCCTATTTCTCGATTCTCATAAAACCTGGGAATTCTGAGAAGAGTTTATCTACATCAACTTGTGGCATCTTTAATTTTTGGATGCTTATTATTATTTACAGAAGTATTCATAGTTGTGTGAACTTCTAACCTTTGCAGGGTTGCCAACTTGCATAACTTAACTGCAAGACTTGCAATAATTCTGTCTTTTCCTTAAAGCCGTCGACTCCGGCATCACACAAACAGTAGAGAATTTCAGCTTTCCTCTAAAGATGGAGAAAGTTTCTACCCCATGTTGCAATGAAAAACTAAAACTTCAAAACAAAGAAAGTGAAAAAAAGTTTACACTTCTGCTGCTTAAGGCAAGCCCTTTTTTTCCCCTCTAACTCATTATCTTTTAATGCTTCAAGTTATTGAAATCTCTTTGGCAACAGCTCTGTTTTGTTTAGATCTTAAAGGGCCTGATCCACTTCTAACTGATGTTAGCAGATGTCATTTTTTGATTTACTTAGATTGTGAATCACATCCACAGACCACACTACAACGAGGGTAATAATGAGGAGTATATAGATTGCATAATTTTTACTGTAATTTTGTTCCATAATAAAGCTTTGAAGACAGCTTATGCTGTGTAGTTGTAACAACTAATCAACATTTGTTACGTTTTCTGTGTGCAAGGCAGAATATTTCTATGAAGTGTCTGGAGCCCCCCACTTTCAGTTTGTTTATGAAGTGGGATTTTGAAACATTACCAGCAGACTTCTTGATACACCAGAGTGTAATGCTGCAGTGTCTGGGAAGCATAAAAAGCCTTTTTAAAGATTCAGAGCTGAGCTGTGCACTATTGCGTTGCAGCTGTAGATTTCACTCTCGATTCTAGACACCAACCTCTTTTCCCATATCCATTGTTTAGTAGGCATAGTTAGGCTTCTGGATGGGTGGGTAAAATCTACAGCAGCTGTAGTAACAAGCGGTCTCAAACCCTGAATATTTAAACAG
>NC_133899.1:62398276-62448276 GCF_964199755.1 Larus michahellis | reverse complement strand
ACATGGAAGTTAATATATGGCTTCTACCCATTAAAATCCATTTGACTGAGAGATTGCATATACATACAGACACATACATAACATACGCGTGATACTATTGCATCTGTGTACTTGTGTGTATTAAGATGTGTCCCTCTGTATTTATATGCAAAGGATACTTTTTTTTTTTTCCTCTGATAGGTAAAAATAAGCTCTTTCAGTTCAATACTTCCAACTAAGTAGACCTGTGGCATAAAAAGTAATTCAGAGTGCAAAAGCTTTTATCAGGTGTGATAGACTGGGCAGGAAGGGAAGCCTCCCTTCCTTTAGTGCTGCCCTAGTACACAGCATGTGGTTCTATTTAGGTAATGTGAGCGCCCATGCAGTCCCTCTTCCCCTCCCTATCCTCAACTGTGTTGGCTGAACTCTTTCTTGTTTTTCAGAATAATAGCGTCCCACATGTAAAGCCTCCAGCAAACCACGGTGTAACCTGAGCTTAAACAAAGAATTCCAATGGTACCAAGTTGTTCTCTGTACCCGGATATGTTACAAGCAGTCGTATCTTAGGTGTATGAGCATTTTAACCTATCTTCACTGACTTACTGCACCTTTCATTTCTAAAAGGTGTGGTTTTTTTCAAAAAGAATCAGGATTTTAAAGCATGTTTTGTATGCTAAAGATAGAGGTAGACAAAAATTAACTCAATTTAGGCCAAAGCTTCCAAGGCTAGCAAAAAAAAAAATATTAAAAACTGGTTATTTCTCTTTTATGCTGGTAGGAGATATCTACGTATAAACATTTGCATGTGCATACAAAGGCATGCACTTTTCTTGAGGTCAGTAGTGGAAAGAGCGAGTCAGTAAGAGGTCCTTTCCATGTAGGTCCACAAGCGAAGTGCAGAGGGTAAAATCTCTCTGTCACTTCCCCAGGGATTCTTAGTGAGATGGAAGCTTATGTTTCAAACTACAACTGAATTGTAGTTTGAAACACATTTCCAGAATGCTGTGTCCCCCTCACATTTTTCTGAGTACATAAGCAAGGTTTCTGATGGATTTTGCCTTCCTCCTTGCTGAAATCTCAGTTTTACACTAACAACGAAAAATTCCATAATTTAGAAGTCAAAGTATCCATAGATTTTATTAAAATATCAACTGGCATCTGGTGTCCAGTGCAAATATGAGGCTCAATGCAATGAGCTGCTATTATAAAATGTAAGTGAAAGATTAAGCACAAATACAGCCTGGCAGAGAATGGATTGAGAGCAGCCCTGAGGAGAAGGACTTGGGGGTGTTGGTTGATGAGAAGCTCAGCGGCCCAGAAAGCCAACCATATCCTAGGCTGCATCAAAAGAAGCATGGCCAGGCCAGCGGGTTCAGGGAGGTGATTCTGCCCCTCTACTCCACTCTCGTCAGACCCCACCTGGAGTACTGCGTCCAGCTCTGGAGTCCTCGGCACAGGAAAGACATTGACCTGTTGGGGCAGGTCCAGAGGAGGGCACAAAAATGATCAGAGGGATGTAACAGCTCTCATGTGAGGACACACTGAGAGAGTTGGGATTGTTCAGCCTGGAAAAGAAAAGGCTCCAGGGAGACCTTATTGCAGTCTTTGAGTACCTAAAGGGAACCTACAGGAAAGATGGGGAGGGACTCTTTATCAGGGAGTGTAGTGATAGAATGAGGGGTAATGGTTTTAAACTGAAAGAGGGGAGATTTAGATTTGATATTAGGATGAAATTCTTTACTCTGAGAGTGGTGAGACACTGGCCCAGGTTGCCCAGAGAAGCTGGGGATGCCCCATCCCTGGAGGTGTTCAAGGCCAGGTTGGATGGGACTTTGAGCAACCTGGTCTAGTGGAACATGTCCCTGGCCATGGCCAGGTGGTTGGAACTAGGCGATCTTTAAGGTCCCTTCCAATCCAAACCATTCTATGATTCTGTTATTCTATGATCTGAGATGGCTCATGAACCATAACGGCATAAAAGGGAAGGTGAGTCCTGTCTTGCAGTGGCAGCATGAGAAGAATCAGATGGATTGGGGAAAAGATGTCAAACTCAAAGTGTTAGAATAAAGATGGACAATTCTGACTAATGTTTATAGATCAGATGAAGTAATTTAAGGCACTGGACAAGATTAAGTGCCTCAGAGATGAGGAAGAGAGAAAATACAGCCCTTTCCTCACTGAAGCTAATAAAGCTCCTCCTATGCCCTTCCTTGTTTCCATTCTGTATGCCTTTGCTGATTGTGTGCTTACAACAGCATGACGTTACAGACTTTGCTAACAGCCAGAGAAATGTTTTAAAATAAGTTTTGAGAGAATAAAATTCAGTCTACTAAGTTATTATGCTGATTAGCAAGGTTATCAAGATTGTTGTTTTTTAAAGTTGAAAGGTTTAATAATTTACTGACAACAGACGACAAGTTTTGATTTTCCCCAGCTGTTGAGTCACTAAAATGTAGCTCTGAAGAAATTTGCTTTCATGTTTGACCTCTAGGCAAAGGTCAAACATGGCGAAATTTCAGTCAAAATATGCTATTTGAGAAACATATGAAAACATAATTTAAGATATCTTGACTGATTTACCTAAGTATATTAGGAAAAGCTAGGTCTGCTACAATTTCCATTCTCTCTTGTCATAAACGTACAGAGAAAAACACAGATGCAAGTAAATCAGAAAAAGACATAGCCCAAAATCATGGAGTTATATTCTTACAAGCCTATCCTATAGCAAATATCGTGACACACATATAAAACACCTTTTGTGTATTTGTTTCAGTAATTTATCTTTGTCTAGGTATCTGATTTTTTTTTTAGATCAGGTATAACATTGGTTGAAAAACTAGAACTAACCCAAGGTTAAATGGTTATCATAGCTTTTTAAAAAAAGTCAAATAACTTCAAGAAAACAATCAAATATGGCTTCTTTAGTGTAGCCACTGTGGTGAAAAAATAATACTAGAAGTCCTTGTATTCCCTGCTAGGTATTTAGGACAGTTACATTACTGTAAAGTATATCTGTGTTCATGGCTGTCAGAAGAATCCTAACAAAATCCATACATTTGCCATATCTATTACCAGTGTAAAGAATCGCTTTGAAATGCCTGATTTTACTGTTATACACCCTCTACTTCCTCACTTGAGTCTTGCACAGTTCCACTTTTGTGATGAAATGTCTTTGTGTTGTTAAGGAAGACAGTGATATAGCGATTCCTGCTTCCAAAGTTTTGTTAGAAGTTGGCCATGTAGTCACAAATGTTTATGATTCTGGTAGAACAAGTTAAAATCCCATTTATGTCTGAGAGGAGCTTATCTGTTTGTCAATGCTGACTAAATGAAACGGTGCTGGAGTCAATGCCCTGAATTGCAGCAGGCTAAGCATGCATGAAAAGAGGCGATGACTAACTGGAAGAATGGGATCTAGTAATTACTAAAAACACTAAATTAGAGCAGAACCATAGAGTTATTATTGCTAAGCCAAATGAAACCTTTCCCAATATAACCAAAAAGCAACCTCCATCTACATTTTCAGTTAAAACTTCTTGCAAAAAGAAAATTCTCCTTTTCACAATTTGCTCCTCTGAACAACAGCATCAAGCACATGAAAGTTATCTTTACTGCAATGCTATTTACACAATGGGCACAGTTGAATTGTGGTGCAATTGAAAATATTGTCACCAAGAAAACCACCCAGTATAAGTCTGCAGGATACTGTATTTATCCTGAGGAATTATAAATAATTTCTAAGTTGGAATGTTTTTAGGTGTCCTTGGGCATCTTGCTTCATTTCTCAGTAACTCATTTCCTTATGAGCAATGACAGCATTGCTTTCCTTCATACTACTTCTGTTTGTGCCCTTCAGATGAGAAAATCATCACAGGAGAGATTTTCAGTTAGAATATGACCATACAGCGCCTGGCATGAAGACACTCAAGACTATTTGGAGGTTGCAGGGGCTGCTGTAATATAACAAAAATATTATAAAAGAAAATACATTGTGTCATCCAAGGTGAGAGCCAGAGAAGCTTGATTCTATTGTGCTAAATTCTTTTAAGGTACATTTTCCATTTCTGTGTTGTTCATTCATGTACCTCGTCTTTTACAAAAATTATAATGACATCACAGTTCTTGTAGTTTGTGATACAATGGGAGGATAAAATTGTAGCTATTCACGAGAGCAAAAGCAAAAAAGAAAATCAACAAACAGAAAAGGAAAGTCATTAGTTGTAAGAACCTACAAATAAATTAAACCTTGCCTAAGATGTATTGATTTTCTGTGGCCTTGCCTATAGAATAATGTCAAGCATGCCTGACAATCCATTAGGTTCAGAAGGCAAAAACTACTTATAATTATTCTTTTGTTTCCATCTTAAGAAATATGCTGGTATCAGACCTAATTCTGATTCTCATCTGCCATGGTGTAAGTCAGAAACAGTCCCCCAACGTCGGTGGAGTTATAAGTGTAAGGATTAAAATCAAAGCACATTTTACTTTAAGGTGGGAGTTAAATTAAAGTGAACAAGAAGACACGCACTTCTGTACAAATTAAAATTTCCTGACTTTTTTAACATGTCAACTTCTTAATCAAAATAGGCAGTTCCAGGAATGAAATTAAACAATAATTATTATAATAAATGATGTGCTTAGATTGCAAGAATAAGGTTTTTACTTAATACTTCCTAAAATAATAAATTATAATACTTACAACTCGAAGTCGACACCTAAGCAAGAGAGTTTCAGAAGATACACAAAGCTTAAGAAAAAAAGCACAACCTGAGAGCAATTACAGCTGCCAATGATGAAAAGCCATCAAAATAATAACCACAAATTCTCAATAATTTTCTATTAAAAAATTCTCATTTTATCATTTTAAATTCTTATGTAAAATTTTTTTGTTTTGATTTTCAATGCAAAAAATATTCAAAGGAACCAATAGTTTTACCTCAGGTTCCACCTTGATTTACAGATGCTTGATTCAAGCCTATAATCAAAACAATTATTTTACCACGAAAAGATCTCTCTGCCTACACTGCAGGCAGAAAAACAAAAGTGTGCAAAGAAAAACAAAAGACAGACAGAAAACTTTTGACAGAAAAGGAGAACAGATGGAACAATGTAGGTTATTCTTAAATGTGTTTGGTTTAAACTTGTCTGTAAAATGCCACTAAGTGGCTTCTGTCTACCTCTCCTAGTGACAATTCAATTGCAGACAGAAAAATCACCTCTGAATGCTTCTAACTTTTTAGAGTTATTAGTTTTATAATTTGATATACTCTGAAAATGGATATCTACATACACAAGACATGGAGAGCCACGATCCAGATTTGAATCTTCCGTGTAATGAAGTCTACAGCCAAAAGTCTCTACTGAGATCTTGCAGGTAGTGTAGGGTTTTGAGATTTTCATTGCCTCAGCAATATTAGCTCATTATTTCTGGTTGGTTTCACTAGCTTGTCTGCACACATGTACTTGCTTACAGGGTTAAGCATTCAACCTATAGATATTGTTTAGGTTTTGTATCAGAAAACTTGAGACGTACTCAAGGCTAGTTGTACATGCTTCCTCCCTAGCCAATGGAGAGAGATTACGACAACTACTCACAGGTGCTCAAGACAGGAGGAGTGAATTGCCCTCCCTCTGACTATACAGCAATTCAGACTTAGACTTGAACTTGTTGACTACTTTTCAGACAGCTGAAGTTGGGGGATTAATTCTTTCTCTGCTGTTTAACAAGGGTCCAACCTTTCCTGATCTGCCAAGCAGAAAAGACGGAAGGCCTTCCCGCTGAAGCTTTCCTTTGTAGGTACATTGCATGCTAGAGATCATCAGAAAAAATAAATGATTCCTACATACACCTCTATAATTCAGTATCAATTTAAAGCAATAAATGGAAATACTTCACAGTTAAGAGCACATTACTTTTGCTTGTTCTGACTGAGATAGCAGCTTAGGTAGCACAATAAAATGATTTATAAAACCACTGAAATTTGCAATTTTTGGGTGCATGTGGCAGTTATGCATCTCAGTTGAATAAATACCTGATGCTAGTTGGGGTGGGGGCAGGGAGCAGGAGAAGAAAATAAGCAGAATGAAGAAAGTTGCTTGAGAATTTGCTTCGGTTTTGTACTTTCAAAATCAAATTCCTGTTGTAGTTCCTGCTACGTAACTTGTTACTATAGTGGCAAAATACAAGAAAGTTTGCAGAACTACACAGTAGTCAGTACAACAATAAGTGAATCAATTGAAGACAAACATTAAAAGAGTTATTTGCTAATGGGCACCATGCCAGGGTTACTCATGCAATGCTGCCTGCAGAATTCCTAAGCTGAGTTCAGAAGATACAGATCGATGCACCTCCAAAGAGAGTCTATATCAATCTCCATTTCATTCATTAGCTTCCACTCCGAGCTGGTAGGCTGCTAGTTAACTCTTTAATGTGGGAGAAACTGTCAGCATAAAGGCCACTGGGACACACACTCTTCTCTGCTGTACTTGACCTGTCGATATTTCATGCGGCATACTGTTTAAACTGGTATGGCTAATGGCAAAATGGAGATCTGTGAGGCTTGGGAGGCTTTCCCAGCTTTACGTTGGCTTATCATTCTACAGTAAACATTAGCAAATGCATCCTGATGAAGTATTCCTATTTGTGTCCTCTTGCATGTGACTAAAAGGCCTCAGATGAAATAATTCAAACAACTCTGTCCCTGAAATCAAAGACAGCTTAAATAATAAATTATGTTAATTTGAGAAATTAGCACATTGAGATATCATGCAAACGAACTAGAGGCAACTGACATTTGGTTACTAATTAAATTGTTCTAATGTCCCAGACAGACAGAATGAGATAGCTGCAGCTGTAAAGTTAAAACTCAGTTTCACTTTGAATTAGTTTGGCTGTAAGTTCATTGTAAAATTGTGTAGAAATCCAGCAGGTTCAGGACATGATTGATGCATAAACCATTTAGAATACTTCTGAAAGTGCAAATATGAGATCTAACATATAAAGGTATAATTACTAAAACAAAGAACAATCTCCAAGCACCCAGACTTGTGGGCTTTGCTTATTTTCTTTCTACAAATATTGAATGTACTAATTTCCCTTGCCTTACTGTTGAATAAAATCAATTTTCTCAGTAGAGCTGAACCCTCCTTTGTTTAAGGTTAGATGCAAAGTTGATACGCATCCTTAGATATAATGTTAATGTAAAATCCTTGAATATTTAGAACTACGTCACTGTGTGAATCCACAGCCGTTACAGATTCATTATTTGACAATCAGTGCTCTTCATACATTAACCGACATGCCTGGAATTAGCTGAAAGGGAAAAAAGCTTCACATTATTTTAAAACTCCAGTCAAATTGTTTGTATACAAATTTTGGTAACGACACCTGTTTTTTCTCTCTTGGCCAATACAATCCACGGAGAATCCTAGCTTCGACAATTTCCCTGCAGAACTGTCAAACATATGTATTTGTATTTCATTACTTGGGTAATAGCTGATTTGCCAAGTTCATTTACTACTAGTTGCTCCTCAAACATCTCAGTGGGATAATTAAGGAATACTAAGAACTGAAACTGTAGTATGTTAGGTGGGGGCTAGAGCAATTGCCCAAATCCCACTTCTGATTAAACTGCTGTCCAGAATTAAATATTCAATAACTGAAATTCTGTTTTCTTCCCTTACTCTAAGCAACTTATTATGAAGGAGACAGAATAACTCCCTGTTTTGTGCAATAGAGACCAAAAAGCTCACTGCGCCACTCAAACCAATTCTAATCCCTTACGAGCCTGCAAGAATGGTATTTAAACTGAAAATTGACTGGGTAATGGACTAAGTGGTGCCTTCTGTTCTGATAGTTCAATATGTTGGCATTAAAACAAACAAAAGTGCATTGATGCCCGATGCCTGAACTGGGGAGACTAAATAAGTGGGGATAAGCTTGAACAGTAGGAAGGCAATTAAAAACCCTTTGTATCTGAGGGTCAGGGTTGGTGACAGTGAAATGGATGCCTCCATTAATTCTGCAGAAAATAGGGGTGTGTTCTTGGCCTTGCTTTGTTCTCTTTACACTGCACAGGGGCTGCACAAGGAAAAATCTTTTCAGCCACAGATTCTCACAGTAAACTCTCCAGTAGGACTATTCTGGTTTGACTTCATAGCTCAAAATTGGCGAGGTTAAGTCATGTACCAACTCATCCTCCCATCACTAAGCCGTCTGGCACCTCTTCCATTATTACCTGCTGTGGGCACATTCTGGTCTAACATCCACAGGGTAAAAGTCAGGCAAAATTCCCTCTCCTGCATCTCATGCCTCTGCTCTCATGTCATTAGCCACAGAAGAAAATCTGGCTTCTAGGTTTTAGAATGATGATGTGAGAGGCACAAATCTCCAAATTATTTTGAGTATCAAAAAAATCACCGCCTATAATTCAGGCTGTCTAACACTTGCCATTGTCCTATTTTGTGCCCTGGTACATGTAACTCTGCTAAACTCTAATCATTTGGACTGACATTTTCCCTGCCAAGGGGAGTTGCATTTCTAAACAGCCAGAGGAAAGGTACCATGCCATATGAATTACTCATCTGATATGATAATGTCTGTATTGCATTTTGGAGAACTCATACAAAACTCCACAAAAGGCATTTTTCTGTTTCTTTCTCAGATTCATACTAGAGATGAGCATAACATTTCCTAAACAGCAGAATGACTACAAGCTTTGTGATACTAAGTGGAAGACAACACCCTTTCAAAGACTACATAAGCGTCCACAGAGAGCATCTAATTCGGTGTCTCACTTATTCCATAACCACACACATTCATATACACAGCAAACGTGACTACAAACCACAAGTTCTTTGAAAGCTGACGGGTATACTGTCTTACAGGTGTTTTGTACGGTTGAACTTGAGTATTCAGAGCACAAAGCAGATTTAGAGTTTGGAATTCTGGGGTCCAGTGAAGTTGCTGGTTCCAGTGGATATTGAGCACGGCAGCTGACAGGTATGAGAACTGTGTGTAGGAAATATAAAGTGGATGGAGGACTTAGCGGTCGGGGCTTCAGGGATTACAAAGATAATTGTGGATCAATTCTGCCAAATGATTTGAAGTAACTTAAGCCTGCCATCAGTACTTTAATTGTTTTTACAACAGAACTTGAGAGAGCACTTAGTGCAATGAATGATTTGATAACACCTGGTTGCAATGACCTGTCCATTAGCTGCGTATCATCTCTCTCTTTTTATTAAGCTGGTTAGTCTACTGCTCCACTCGTTTAGGACCCAAGATTTATGTAAGAAAGAGGTTTTTACAAGTGGCTGCTGAAATAAATATTTCTTGTTTGGGTTAGAATGGTAAATGTATAACACTTGTGGCTTTTCTATCTGAATCTTTCTATGTTTAAGTTTGTAAGCAATAGCATCATTTTAGTAAGAAGTACCGTGCTATTCATTTACACTGAATTGTGCTAATCTTTGTATACAGCAAAGAAAAACTAACATAACTCCATGAATTGTCATTGCTGTTGAAGTTAGACCACTTACGTGACTACTGGCAATTCTGAAGGCTACCTGCAAACTCAGTAAGAAAACCCTGCCTGGATGGTTTTCTCTGTTGTCTGTGAATAAATAAAGCAGCACAGCTACATCTAACTGCCTCTGCCTCTTCCCGTGAGATATGACCTATCCAAATCCCGCAATGTTTCAAACTGATGAACATAAGGACAGGAAGTTTTAATGCATAGTCTCAAAACTCTGGTGTTGCCTATGGTAAAGAATTGGAGAGATAATTAATCAATGGAAATTCCAAAATGCAATCAATCTCACTGACAACTTCTCCAAAAGGTAGTTCCAGTCTGTAGCTGGAATGCTGCCAGGCAAAAAGATTTGGATACCTCTGGGCTAAGATTGTTGTAACACCTGCTTGCCATGGTACCTTTCAGGTTGGATGAAAGCATCTGTACCCAGTGCAGGCCAACATGGAAAATAAATTAATTAGCAAGGATATGCTTTCTCAACTCACTCAACATCTAACCTGATGTCTTCCACTAATATAAACTTCCAGGGCTGCTGTATTGAGAAGCATCATTCGACGAGACTTATCAGAGGTTGCTTCTGTAAAGCAAAAAAGGAATAACCAACAGCTGCCCATTGTTGCAAACTGTCTACAGAATCACTTTTCTAATATGCACTCAGAATAATTTATTTTTTAAAATAAATAGCAGACTCTAGCTGGAGTAAATTGGTCTAGCTCCATTGGTTTCAACACAGCCATGAAAATTCATACTAGCTGAGCATCAGGTACTATGTTCCCCTGAATGACATTAAAAAGATGGTACACAATAACAGAAGAAAAAGAGGACTTGAGTATGATATTTGTTGGATTAACCTTCAGTGAATAGCTCATAAAATCATTTTCCTTCCTTCCTAAACAAGATCCAAACCCACAAATTAAATGGCGATGGCACAACCCTAATTGCTAATGCCAACATTAACCGGGTTTTTTTCTTCTTTTTTTGGTTTATGATTGGCAGATCTGCTTATTCCAGAATGCATTTTATTAAATGTTACTTATTTACAATGACCACTTAAGAAAGAATACACTTTGGGAAGAGTGAAAGCCACTCAATATTTTGGTGGTGGTAGTGGCAGGAAACAGAGAACATTGTTGGAGATTAAAAATACCAATGTTCAAAGCATATTTCTTTTTTAGCCTTCTTGAGTAAAAAACCCTGAGTTTAGAAGCTCAAGCACCCTTGGAAGAATTTGAAAAACTGGTTAATTCTACCATTCATTTAAATTCCAAATTATTTGCTTCTTTGATGGAGAAGTAACACTGAACAATCTGTTGATCCTGCTGTTGCAGACTTTGAGTGCTCTCTTGCTTTCTTACTTTAGCTCACAGCTAAAACATCAAGTTCATTACCAACTGATTAGATTGGCAGTTGGTCAAATAAAAAGCAATTTTATAGAAACCTTGAATTACAGACATACTGGAAAACTTCGCCTGTTGGCAATGCACTGGGCTTTTAAAGGCAGTGCTAAGAGCTGCCAGCACTTTTTAAAATTGCCCTCTTAGAGAGTCCAGGGTATCTTTTAAAAAAGCTTTCTATGGCTGCTTCTACACAGTGGCTCTGTCCTTCTGAAATGTCCATTCTAAATTCTCACGTACATTTATTCTTGTAAGAAAAACGATCAAGCAATATAAACACTTTGGAAATGCTAGTTGCTTCTGTTAAGGAGACAGCCCAAACTGGGGTAGCAAGGGTGTTGTACATCAAGACTGAACACGGACAGACTGGACCAAAATGACTGGGTGATTAAGTACAATTGAAGCTGGCTGTTGAGTCTTGGCCCAATATCAGATTAAGTTAGGACCTCCATGTCTTTAAAGAAAGATGCCTATGAAATGGCAGGACTGAGAATGAGGCACACAGACAACTGCTTTTATGCTACTGTTACTCTAGAGGAAAAAAACAATAATGAGAGGCAAAATGGATAGGACAAAAGAAGAGCAGAAGCTTGAGCAGGAGAAAAGCACAGAGTCCAAACGTTCAATCCCTCACCTTGTATTATGTCTACTTAGCCCTCAGTCTTCCCTGTTTGATGGCATCTGGAACACTGCAGTGCTGCAGCAAATTTAAGCTCTTCTTTGTGTGGAGGAATGGAACAGTGCATTGAAAAACATGCCATGCTGATAGCTCCTCTTTCAGCTTAAAGAAAGAGCCTTTAAAACTGCTTCGCAGGTCTACCCATAATCATGCGAGCAGACAAACCTTTGCTTAAGCATATGCAAAAGAAGCCATAGGTAAGGGAAATAAACTCAGAAATATGTCAGGTGAAAAAAAGGTAACTCTGAATTCCTTGACCCATGTATGGCAGGAGAAACTGTTGACCTTTCCAGTAACCAGCAGTGATGTCTGCAATAAATGGCAAAAAGGAATTAGTAACCTATAAATCCCTGCACTGACTGGATGGTGAACACTTTAGACTCTATTCTTCAGTCTGTGGTGGTTACTTGCTGCTATTCCAGCCATTGCAAAGTATCCCACAAAAAGTCATTTAGCCAGTTTTCCAGGCAGCATTTATTTGGTTTATGTTTCCTTCAGCCATACCTGGTTTGAAAAATTTCAAGAAAGATAGCAAGGAGAAATAGACTTACTGATCTAAGCATATATTACCATAAAACACTAATTGTTTCACTGAAGAGATCCAGATTTATTCCTCTGGAGCAGGATTTTGAAAGAGGAGTAAGTCTTCATTTCAGAAAAGCACGTTTCATCTCTTCAAATGAATATGGGACCAAGTTATAAGATTTCAGAAACTGCCATTTGCACATACTCTCAAGAATTCAGTAAAGGCTCAGCACTAAAATCTGCATTAAGGATCCTTTTGTGTTGTCTCATACACCAGCACTGTTGAGCACAAACTCGATTGTGCTTTTCTTTCACAGGCCAATATCTAGCACTCCTGAGAAAAAAAGCAATGCAGAGAAGTAGCAACTTAGCGTTTTGAAAAGAGGCTCTAGTCTCACTCCATGCAGAAGTTAAAATGCAAGTGAAACAGAACATGTGGTTGCCTGGGTTCCGTGCATGAACTAAGAGCAATGAATAATTGTTCATTCAGTTCCCTATTTGGTTTTACCACAAGCATGACACTGAGGAAGAATATCAAAACGTGTATTCAGAAGGACGGCAAATGAACATTGTACTGGCAAACTTAATTCTAATTCTAAGACTACCTAACTTCTGAATATATGGCTTTGCTAGTTTATTATTCAGATAACGTATGGAGTTACCTAAACTTTAGATCTGAAGACAGAGTCCTAGACAGATAAACAGACATTGATTGATACCAGTCCTCGCCAGTTTTCTTGGCAACACCGTTGAGTGACATTTAGTTATTTATTATCATTCATTGCCTGATAGGCCAACCTGCTTATCAGTCATCCCATGCTCATTTCCCTTAATTAGAGAGATCAAATACACCACCACAAATTCCCTCCTTGACCATCCACAGCCACCACTCAGCAGCAATGCCTCAACTTAGCAGGAAAAAGAGTGGATTGGCTGATAAGAGAGAGGCTCAGATCCTGCAATGGTCTCCTTACAGGTTTACCAACCAAGCACAACAGGAATGAGTGAAGAGATCAAAGACACTGACTGTGGTTGATCAGGACAGGTGTTTGTGGTGATGTTTTCAACAGATGGAGGTTCCTGTGAGAGAAGAAAAGAGACCCAGGTTATACCAGCCAAATGTGATGACTCCTCAACCAGAACCACTGCAATCAGTTACATTTTTCTCCCTGTTGTAAAGTGAAGCACATGCACACACACAGTTTTATTCATTTGCATCTTAAAGAGAAGAAATGTTACCCCTTATGAGAAGAAGAACAGATGCAAAAGAATAAGAGACCTTTACAGCACCAGTTTCATAACAGAATTCTGTTGTTCTGGAGTGATTTATTTCTGAAGAGGAAAAAAATGCAAAGAACTTGGAACACACACAAAAGTACCTACTCATCAAAGGTTGTCTATCGTTTCATGAATCACATGTGATGGATGAGATTTATGAATTAGAATCCGCGTCAAAAGATTTACAACATTCTAAATTAGTTATGACATCTTCTCGTCTGTGAGCATAAACTTTCAACAAAATATCTATATCATCATCACAGAAGCATGGCCAACCCAGTTCTTTCATTTCACTGCAGCACACCCAGACCCTGTCACAGTGTTTGATGAATTCTTGAAGGAATGGGCTTCAGATCAATTAAAATAAACACCACAAGCTGATTTATCAAATCTTTTCTGAATGCTCTCAGAAAATGTCAAAAATCTGATCCATTGACAGAGAAGAGTCAGAGAATCGTGGCAGCCTATGGGATCACAAGACCTTTTCAAAACCATCATAAATCACTACAGAAAACAAATGGGGCACCATGTGATAAGATTTCTTCTGACAGCTTTGCCTCAACAAGACATAGATGAGATAAATGGATACCTTTGCCTGTGCCCAATTGTCAGTTTACAAAGTTCCAACTTGTCAAGTTGTAAAATACACCACATCCAAAATAATATAGCTTTTTGGATATACAATAGCCTAATTTAAGAAACCTCTCACTCTATTTCTTTATTGCAATTTTAAAAATACTTCTGCAGGCAGAAACACTTGAGAAAAGACAGACAGGTAGACAGATGGAAAGGCTGGCAGACAGACATGTCAAATATTACCTATTACTAGAACTAGTAGTTCTAGTACTGCAGCCTATCTAAAATAATTAAATCCCTCTTTTAACCTGTTATAAAAACTATTTAAATTACTGTAAAGTAATTTCAATCACAATAACTTTTGATATTTCTCTGGAGCTGTTCTATTTCACATAGATTATGAACACATTCAAAACAATGCAGTAATATGTAAATATTTCTTGACTATTAGCTAGGCTCATGAGAATGCCTTTGCTAATGAGGTTATGCAAATAAAAAAAATATTCAGGTATCAGAAAAAAATGGATTTGATGTTGAATTAGAAATTTGTGTAGCTATTCATGTTGGTGGCAGGAACTCTATTATCAACGACAATGATTTGTGCCTGATTTTAATTCACTTATACATTAAAGGAACAAATGGTATGATTTGCAAGTGGTTATGGACACAGAAGCTTTTGTAAGACCACTTCACGATCTGTTAGGACTTGGTATAGAAAAAAACACAGGTAGTTTCTATATTTTGGATATAGTCCTGGTTTCCAGCTTTTAAAACACTGGCTTAGCTTTCCTCAATATGTAAGAAGATTGTAATCGTTATCACATGAAGCATGGAGAAACAAAGAGAATTTGAAAATACAACTGCAGCTAGAGACCATGCGTTTTAATGTTGTTTATCTTTTAAGCATTATTTCTGTGCATCTCTAAAATTGCCTTTACTTTTTGCAGAAGAAATTTTACAAATTCAAATTCTGAAGGAAATTCAATTTTTTTAAAAAAATCTTCCTCAGAGATGCTAAATGCTTCCTATGTCCAGTGCTTAATGTAGGGACAAAGCTGAAGATCACAAAAACAGCTTTGTGATCTTCAAGGTGTCATGAAAGAAAAACAGTCTCAGGAGCCCTTCCAGGGGCTCTAGCTAGGACTAATAAAATCAGGACTAGAGAAAAGAGTTTGGAAAGTCTTGTTAACCAAGGCCAATGCCTCTTCAAACTCCCTATCCAATGGAGTGATAACCAGATAAAGACATCTGCACAGCTTAGGTCCTTTCAAATCTGATTTCAGACTTTAGCATGACAAAGGGATAACGTTGTCTTGCTGATGAATGACCTCCCTCACAAGGGCTATGTACCAAAGTCTAGTGCCATGCTTTAACCATTACATTTATTAGAGGCCTTTGACATAACCAGAGAGGCTATTAGTCTACATGAGGTCTCCAGCAGGGATAGATGGAGTTGTACTAAATTGATTCTACTCCTTCCTCTTAAATCCCAGGTGAAAGACATGTTTCAGTATCTGTAAGAACTATCTGGAAGAGAAGGAGTAATGTGAAAGCCAATCTATGAATGGGAGAACCAATGGAAGTGGGAAAAGGAAACCAATCTCAGGAACTAGATGTGATCACAATGCACGGGCTCACTCTGGTGAAGGATACCTCACCTCCACTGGTTAAGCTGAATGCACTTCTTTAACTGCTCACAGGTCAGCATTGCTCAGAAAGCAAATCAGAAGAATTCTTTTCTTTAACTTTTTTCTCCAAGACAGAGTGTCTATACGGAGGAGTTCAATATCCCACCTACTGTATGGTGTTACATGTCTGTGTTTTGCAAGTTCTGAGTGCTAGGTAAACCCAGGTTGGCTGCCAGCCTTTAAGCTATGAAAGCATCTAGCACACATTTGTGTCACTAAGCATATGTAATGGTATACATGCACAAGAATAAAAGGTAAACGAAAGCTCATTCTCTCCCTTGCAAAGGAATCTACTGTTTCTCTTAGTTGCTGCATCTGGGTCCCAATGCTCATATAAGAAATAGTCTATTAATTTTTAATTAAAATTTCATTACTAAAAAAATGGGGAATGATAAAAATACATTTCTATTCTGTGTGGATTAAAATAAAATAGTTTTTATTTATGAAAACCTGTAATCTGGAATTTCCTACAGTTTACACTTTTAAATGAAAATATGCAATATATTAACATAAGAATAGAATTCATGTTTGTGTTTATCAACCTAAACTTTTCTCAATTTCCTCCGTGTGCAGAAAAAGTGGCTGGATCACTCCATGGCCTTCAATTGTCCTTGTACTTTGCTAATTGCGGAAGTACAACTGAAAATAAACACAGAGCTGTAAGTCAGCAAGTGGAGTACATTAATAAAGCCTGAGTACTTGGCCTTACGGCAGACTCCATAATTTCATAATGTTCGCTGTGACAATGGCTTTGAATTCATGCATAGGGTAAAATTACACTACAGGACTTTTAATTCCAAGAACATCCCTAAAAGCCTTATTCAAACTTCCAAGGTGCACAGACTAGTACCTGAGCTTAAGAAAAGCTCTTGGCAAATCCCAGTGAAATTTTTTGACAGTTTCATCTTCTAGCCTTTGGGAAAGTGAAGGTGCTGCAGGCAAGGTATTTGATTAATGCCACAAAAAATAGTGTTGCTGGCACAGCTGGTATGGTGGGAGAAAAATTCATCACTAACTCTAAAACTGCCATGTAATTTTCTCTCAACACTTCTTTTCCGTACTTGACAGAAGATTTGCACAGGACAAACTAGCTTGACAGAGGACAAGTCAGCCAGCTGTTGAGGTATCTCTAAACATGACAGATCACTATGTTTTAACTCAGATTAATTCACTTATTACAGGTAGACCTAAATCACTGGTCATTGTCAAATCAGTTGTCACAACCAGCAAATCATGTCAGATTTCTGAATAAAAATATTTCAAATCTTAAACAGTTGTTATAACCTCAGCATGTCTGCTGACAGAGGAATTCCAGCAATAAGCACAGGATAACATGAAGTCTATTTTCACACAGCCAAGTAAAGCATGGCAAAATAACCAATGCTGCTCCAGCAGTATCTGTGTCGTTTGTCTGATATTTAATAGGACCATGAGGACTTGGAAATATTTGAGTGCAGATTCTGGTAACTGGCAAAAATGGAAGTATTTTTTCCAAGTTGCTTTCCCCCCGTCTGCCCCAACTTTTTTGTCTCTTTTCTGTTGCTTTTAAAACATTAATTGCTGCCTTAAACTCTTACCCATTTTCCATCACTATACATTCAGCAGTACGATAAATAAAACCCAACAGGACAAATTTTTTAATGTGTCCAGCATCAGCTCGCCAGAATTGCTAGATTAGAATGAAAAATCACTGTAGAAATGTGATAGCAGAAATGTCATCCATATTTAGGGCTGTAATTTCAATTAGTTCCCTCTAAGCAATTAGATAGTAAAATCGGTAATTCAGATACATCCAACAGACTTTAAAGGCTACAGAGCCCAAAGCATATTTGCAATATCAGAATTATAGATTGGCCCAAATCCGTGCTATCGGAGCCAAACTTCCTAGATCACAGGGAGGTTTGGAAACAATTTGAACCTTGCCATTGGAACTCAGAGTTAATCAGAAACTGATCAGAAACAGAAAGCCCAAAACATGCACTAGCAGCACAAGCCATTTTGCAAACTGAATTCCCTTCTTAGGCTTTTCATAAATTCTGCTGATGTTTTCATGGAAACAGAAGACCCGACCTCCAAAAAATTCTTGTCTAAACTCTGAGGGAGAGTACTGGGTCTTCGGAGCAGCAAGGAAGAGTATCATGTGAGCCAAAGAAGGTTTTTGTAAAGACAAATAGATATATTTTTTCATTATTGCTAATTAAGTGTGGTAAAGGTTGTGTCAAGATATGGTACGTGAGGATTGCAAGACAACGCTGGATGAAACCTCGAATAACCTGCTGTGATTTCATAGCTAACCCTGCTTTGAGGAGGCAGTTTGACCAGAGAGCTTCCTGAGGTCCTTTCTAGCCTGAATTACCCTGTGACCCTAGTAATATAATTTTTTTTGTTATATCCTTTGTTTACATCTAAAGTACATAGCTGTCTTCACTGCCTACTCTATAAATGTATATCATACAGTGAAATTCAATTATACTGAGGAGATTAGTTACCAAATCTCACTATTGTCATTGTACGACATATACAGCACATCTCTCCTACCAATCCTCAAAAAGTCCAGTAACAAAACGCAGCTTATACCCTTTCACTCGGCCAGGGCAATTTAGGTAGGATTGGTCCTCCCTGACCCAGTATCTTCCCTCTGTCAGATCAGCCACTAAACAATTAGTTATCTTTTATTTATTACTTCCTTCTGGAATGGAAGGCAGGTACGTAACACACACTTCAAGGATGATAAATACATTTCCTCAGCAGCAACAGGGAGATTCAATACAGTTTAGATAGAACAATGGATTATATATTTTAAAGGCACAGAAGAGTAAAAACGTAGTAAAGTTACAGATTCTAAAGGTTTTATGTGTACTGATGGGATTTTTAAAAGGATTTCATTAGAAAGACAAAGCTTCTACGTGCTTTAGTTAGGGACTGAAACATTTTAGCTTGTTTCTGTCCTGAGATGCATAGCTTTAGTGCTGGAAATACTTCAGTCTCTCCTCACAGAATGGATTTCTCTTCTCTCATGATACCTTATGTCCAATTATACTTATGACAGGATATAGAGATGCTCCAGCATAAAAGTGCTCCTACTCATCATGTGTCTAATCTTAGCTGAAAAACTAGTGTGAAGGAGGCCTTCAAGGGAAAAAGAGTATCCTCTCTCCTTGCTGCTCCTTGAAACTGTTCCAGAAAGGGGTTGGCTGTTATTAGCCATTTGTGTAAACTGATTTATTCTGGCTTGGCGCTCTCGCTTTATTGCTGATAGAAGCAAAACTGGAAACAGGGATGTGAAAGGACTTGTTGGAGGACTGCTTCATTTCAGTCTGGACTGGTACACCTGCATACCCAATGTTGTTTTATGACTTACATCATTTCAGTTTCAGACTTACATCATGCTTGTTGTTATAAAATTATTTCCTTAAGAAGTCTTTCACATTTAAAATGCTAGAGAACCCCAATCAGAGCTCTGGCTCACAAACATCTAAATAAGCTTGCTATAGATTTCCACATATTTAGGGTAATCTAATCACATATAATCCATTGTGTGAGATGACGAACACATATTTTTTTGAAACCTAGCTACATTATCTGAAAAGCTGCTGCTTCTAGCTTCTTATCTCCGTCCCTACCCCATTGCAGCCAAATTTATTCTTCTCCTACCGTGCTAGCAAAACAGATGAACTTCCCCTAAAAGGCATTTCAGTTAAATTAAGGAGAAATGGCAAAAACTTCCCATTTACACTATTTAAGTAACCAGGCTCATCTTAAATGAAATAAAGTTGGGAGTGCTTATATCAGTGGTTTGGCTGGAGGGTCGAGTTGGGGTAGTCTTGACAAGATGATGATGCTGGCAGTCAGCTGAGGTGGCAGCCCATTTAACTGGCACGATCAAAGAACAGAAGAGGAAATATTCCCAGAGGCCAAGCGACGCAACAGAATATTATAGCCCACAAGAGAGTAACTTTTCTAACTGCAACTGCCTTCAACAGCTCTTAGCAGAAAAAGGCATTTTTGTGCTTGGACAATGCATTATACTGGGGCATGTATAACACCAGAAACTGTCCCTTGTCTTTCTGCTAAATGAATCAAGGTCTTAATGTTACTCTCATTACGATCTCATTCCTTCAATGTTGACTAAAGAAAAGAACATTAAAAGCCTAAAAAAAAAAAAAAAGAAGAAAGAAGACAGAGGAGAGTACTACCTTCAAGCATTTTCTTTTATTTCTCAAACGCCATTCCTCTTCTCCTCTGTTTTGGAGGTAGAAAGAACAGATGGATGGGACCATGGAACTCTCCAACTCAGGATGGAGGACAAGGGGAACTAGCCCAGAGGTGCAATGACATTGATACGAATGGCGTATGTAACGGATACATTTTAGCTAAGGTATTTTGTAGGTATGATGTATAAACTTTTTCTTCCAGTTCAAGAGCTGCTTTAGTTTCGCTGACGTATTTTAACTATATTTTCATTTTGCAGTGCACAAGACAACAAGCAAATGTGCTTTTTTTTCTTCTTTTTTTTTTTTTTTTTTTTTTAAAGTTAAGGTATCTTTTTAAAACAGACGAACCAAAACCCTCCAAGGAAGAAATCAATTAATTAAAAATTACATAAGAACATCTGCTTGCAAGCTGATCAAACTAGAAAGGTGAAAACAACGTCTGTTCTGGTGGAGGGAAGAAAGATGACAGTTTTGGGAATGGGGAAAAGGCAAAATGTGGGTAAATGATAAAGAAGCTGCCAAGATTCCATGTCTTGAGTCACATTAAAATGTGAACTTAAACACAAAGTTCAGCTCAGTGAAGCAGGAGGACAATTCTCTTTCTTAGATACAAAAAGATCTTTTTTCATCCGTAGCAGGTGACATCTGACTCGTGCAGATGAGCCACTAGCCACTTCAATCCCTATAACTTGAGAAATTCATCAAGATCCAGGAACACTGACTTGGATTATTCATGTGAGCTCAACAAACCCTGTAGAGAGTTATTTACTATAGTCAGTGCACAAGAAGTCAAGCAGTTAGTATTTAGCCGAATGAGATGACATACATAATTGTTTGCAGGATATTTTATATATGAAGACATTATTTTATGTACATATGATAAGCTTAGTAAAACTCCATCTCACTGACTCATTCTTAACATGAGCAATGTTTTAATAGCAAGGCCTAAAAATCCTTTTAAAATGAGAACTGTAATAATGCTGCGCTATTTGACTGCTTTTTATGTCAACTGCACTGGAGGCTTTGTTAACCTAGGCAGCTCACAGTGTCTCTTGTAAAGTGACATATGTCTCCTGTATGCACAGGCATCAGATGAGCCTAATTGAAAATAACACAGATTCAGCAGCTGACAGCTTATTGTGGCTGAGAGGGGAACATTCCTCCCTATTTAAACTATTCCCTCTTGCATCCTTTCCCCCTTCTTTGGGAAAGGGACTACTCAAACTGATATCTTGCTGCATTTTTTGACACAGAACTGCCATTTTTTTCATTTAGTTGTGCTACACTTACTGTTACGCTAGGAAAGAGGAGGTGCCTAAATGATGAAACGGCACCTCCTGGGTGACAATTTTACAAGATGTGCACTTGATTTCTGCTGCAAATGCTGTTATCAGTTGAGAAAGACGCTCTTTCTGCAGAAAGGAAATGCAGGATGATGCTCTGTAAGTGGAAAGTGGGCACTTCCCTCCACTGCCCACAGAGCTGACACCTGTGGCTTCTGTCAGAGAGAGATGAATCAGAACAAGGCTTCTGAGTGACTTTTTAGCTTCCATTTAACATTCTCCATCTGTTATATGTCAGCTGAAAGACTCAGGCTTGTCATTGTCACCTGAGGGATGGGGTACTAGCAGACCATTTTTAGTAGACCAGCACTGGTGTACAGAGGAATGCTTGTTTATAGTGAGCACAAGTGTAAATTCTCAGCATTTTGCAGTAAGTGCTAAGAATGCCTAAAGAGTGGCATTTGCACTGACTAACATAAACATCAGATTTTAAGAATAAACGTTAGGCTTCTTGGCTCCCTAGGCTTTATCAGTGGACAGAGAGGGAAGATGCAGAGACCACAAGACAGCCTTCTGCTTTTAATCCTGTAACTTACCTTCCTCTCTCCTTGACTGTACTGGGATCATTACACAATTCTACTTCGTACACCTGAAGCTAAATGCCAAAATAAGAAAACGCTAACCCTAAGAAAGGACTTTGAAGAATGACCACCAAAGGAGTTTGTTGTGAATTGAACATTTTATCTGAATGTCCCTGGATGCCCAAGGAGAAACACTACAGACTGGGGATGTTACACACCTTGGCGACACAATATTACAACCATCATTATAAACTAAATACCAAGGTATTTTTGAGCTCATAGGTGAGACATTCATTCCATTCCATTCCATTCCATTCCATTGAGCAGTAGCAGAAGTTACCAGAAAATCACTGTAGCTCTAGAAGATGGTATTTATGGTCAGATAAAGCTGCAGGGAAATGTAACTGTTTGTTAGGAAAGTATGCTGAGTGTTCTAAGCTGGAGTAACTCTACTGTGTGTTGGTGTGCGGGAGACATTCTCCCTTTGCCCAGCTCTTTTTCTGTGGCTATCTGGCTGACGCATTGTTCCATGCAAGGAAGAGCTGTTTATATACCACCAATAACAGGACAGGTGGAAGCAAATGGCTGTTGTAAACAATTCTAATTAGGTGACCTTGGAAAAGACCTGAGACTCAGGGAGGAATACTGTTTAACCATGTTCAGTGCGCTTAAAAGCTATTTCCTGGTTGAGAGAGATTTGACTTGGTCAGGAAAATAGTCACCAACCTATGTATGTTCAGCAGCGCTTCCAAAGTCACTCTCTTAAAAAATTGTTAGGCTTTATTTTTTGATTGAAAGTCATAAGTAGCAGCCAATAGAACCAGCCAGACAAAATATCATAGTAAATGTCATGCTCATCTCAGACCAGAACCAGTGCTAGCATTGCCTGAACACACTAATCATTATTTTTTTCAAAGGAGAAATGCACTTAAATATTTCCTTCTGACTTTTGAGGTATGCCAGATGTCAGATTTTCCTCTTGAAATAGAAAATGGCATGATAATTAGAATTTTTTTTTGCATCCTGTACTTGTATATTCTCACATAATCACAGTATAGATTTACTACAGAGAAATAACATAATCTAAGAAAACAGAAACAAAATCACGAACACAAACAAAATTAGGCAAGTCTAGAGGATATAAAACTAAAAAGAAACAAATGAGAACCAAAGCGAAAAAGACAATTATGCTAAATTTTGGTGTGCTTTCCATTAGTGTCTGAGAAAAGATCTAAAATATCTTGAAATTTCTCAAAATTGATACGTATTCCATGGGATGCAATATGCTACAACGCAGGAGAGAACTGGAATGGACTCTGATCACAACAGATAAAAATCACTTTTCTAATGCTTAAGTGCAATCTCTAAGCAATAAACAGCTCTTGTGCCTCACTTTTGGGCTAACAGTATAACATCCTCTTTCTGTATGTCAGGCTATTTCCATGGTCCTTGCTGTGATAGTATCTTTACACTTTGTAAATGGACAGGTTTTGTCATGTGCAGGTGGTAGTGTCAATCTGAAGCCCACCTTTATAAGGAACTGCGTTTAATTCACTTTGCCAAAAGACTGCAAACTCTAGACGTGTATATGTCTATTATGTATATGTATATTTAAACTTCCATATATTGAGGAGTACTAACAGAAGGTGAAGTTCTTAAATCACAGCCTATGATGCCTCTTCAAAAAAGCTTCTTCGTAATTCTAAGATGTTTTAAGCTGTATATTATTATCCAGGTCTGGAGTCCTCAGCACAGGGAAGACATGGACCTGTTGGAGTGGGTCCAGAGGAGGGCCACAAAAATGATCAGAGGGATGGAACACCTCTCCTATGAAGAAAGGCTGAAACAGTTGGGGTTGTTCAGCCTGGAGAAGAGAAGGCTTCGTGGAGACCTTATTGCAGCCTTTCAGTACTTAAAGGGTACTTAGGTACTTTCTACATAAGAAAGAATAGGACAAGGGGGGTTTTAAAGTAGAAGAGCGTAGAAATTGTTTACAATAAGGGTGGTGAAACACTGGAACAGGTTGTCCAGAGAGGTGGTAGATGCCCCATCCCTGGAAACATTCAAAGTCAGGTTGGTTTGGGCTCTGAGCAACCTGATCTAGTGGAGGATGTCCCTGCTCGTTGTAGGGGGGTTGGATCAGATGACCTTTAAAGGTCAACCCAAACTATTCTTTGATTCTATGATTTGACTGCCTGGTGATCTGTTGTCCCTAATTTAAGCCACTTTTCATCGTTGAACTATAAATTCATTTCTTGTTAGAATTCTTCAATCCTAATATTCCTGCTGGGTGGATCCTTGACATCTAGGTTTGATACGCCAAAAAACATTCCAAAATTTTCATTCTAATTTTTCATTTCCTACAACTTAAGCGGTAAGGTCTCAGGAAATGCCTTTGTGTTGCTTTGTATTCATCCAACGTCTAACAAAATTGACCCCCTTCTTTGTCAATAATTTGGCAATGCCACAGTAAACATGCTTATGACTATTACCTTGGCTCTGATTAAATATAAACTTGCACGTTTCCATATCACTAGTGTTTTAAAATATTTTGTAGGCACTCTGAAATTATTTCTGAACTTTCAATTTCACTTTTATGTGGCTACATGATTATAATATTTAGCCCTATAACGGGTAAAAAAATTTTAAAAAAATCAAGAGAATATGATCAGAATTACTAATGCTGATAATTCAGTAGTAAGAAAAAACTGTGTTCACAAAATCGCACTGAAAATGTTGCTATTTCAGCCAGCCTTAACAGATAACTAAATCAAGGGACTAACTTGAAAACAGGTTTTTTCCCTCTTCTTCAGCCCATCCCAGGAACAGCTGGTAACATCCCAACAGAAATGCTCTGACAACTTTAACAATTTTAGTTCTGAGACTGAAGAAACATGTCCTTTGTTCACCTACTGAATGACCGTCTGCTAGAAAAGTCCTCTTACCTTTATTCTTAACTCTCCTTCACCTTTGTGATAGCTCTTGGCAATTTGCATAATAAGAAAATGTATAAATATGTAAAAATGTTTATAATATGCCCTCTGATAAAATAAAAGCATTTTAGTATGGATAAGCAAGACAAGAAATAATAATTACAATACTAGATAATAGAAAAAAATAATGCAAAAACTAACCCAAGATCATTCACTCTCCGTATCTGAAAGCCACATGAAAAATATGCTGCAATCACCAATAGAACTTTTCCTTTTTTAGCAAAAGCAATTTTATTCTTCAGAAACTATTAACTTTTCTCTTACCTAGTGTATTTGCAAGCAAAGGAAAAACCAGAAATAGGATCATTTAAGAAGGCAGTGAGAAATCAAAGACCTTCAGTGTTGATTTCAAAGTCATAAACATCTTTTTTGCACCCAACACCAGCTCTGTCTGCTAGATGAAACACTTATTCTTGAGCCCTGGATCTGGCTGGCTCAAACTTATCAGCCAACTTCAATATTTTATTCAGTATACAAGGGACTGACTTATCCACAGTGACTTTACCCAAAGGAGTACATGGTTCTTCCTTAGCCTCTTTGGAACATATTCTTCCCAACTGAGCCAACCCAAATTGTAAATTATTAGGAACTATACTGACTAATTCATTGTTTGGCTTGAACTTTCCTTCTAGTTCCCCATAAAATATTATTTCGTCTTTGCTTATCCCTCATTAAAATGTATGTTACTGCTCTTCCTCCTTTTTATCTTCACATTTGTTGTTGCTACCTTTGTACTTCTTCATTGCTCTGGTTGCATTTAAGGGTCTTCCCAAGAGAAAGAATGGGACAAGACTCATTAATTTAGATATATTTCTTTTCTCTCTTCATTTACTTAACGTGTGCCTATAGGCATATGAAAGTGGATGGAAAAGTTACTCGGTTTTTAAGTTGAGCTTTAATTGATGACCCTAATCTGAGAACCTGGGCAACTGCATACTGTAAAGGAAACAAAGTCTTTAAATTCAAGTCAATAAAGCATTTATTGCAGAGAGAGGAGGATTGGAATAAAACGTTCCAATGTGACAGTATTTTATTCAGCCATTATTAATCGTCATCAATATTCGGACACCATTAAGCAGTGCTGACTGAATGTGAGATGAGCTAGTCTCAGCTAACTCTTGTATCATATGGAGACTAAATTAGGCTTTTCAATAACCACTGTTTATTAATGGCTAACAAAAGGTATTCCTGTATTGCCCCTGTGTCCTTTATGAGTTCCATAAATAACTAATTAACCTCTGTAACAAAAGTCGGCATTAAAACAGGAGGCAGTCTCTCTGTACAAACGATGGGCATCTAAGAAAAGATGTCCTGAGCCACACGAAGCTTAGTTTTCTTTTTTGCAGTGTTCTCTACAGAAATTAAATGCTTATTGACTCCACGTTAATATCCATTTAGTAATCTGCCATTTTTGTTTGTTTTAATATAGCACTCAGTTTTACAGTAGAAAGGAATTATGCAGTTTAGAAGTATGAATATTAAAAAAGGATATAATTAAATCTGTAGCCTGAAACCTCTGTCTAAAGCTATAATGACAAATTTAGTCCATATTTATTATGGTGCACAAGGGACTTTAACTAGATCATTAGTTTATATGCCTTACTCAGTAGCGAAGTTCTAAAACTTCACATTTTGCATATTATTACATTATTCATTTTTCCAACTAGGCATAAAATATGGCTTCCCAAGAGTACAATACCTAATTCTTCAAAATATACAAAGATAGCAATAAAATGATTAAATTACAACTCTTACATCTGTTCTTGTCTGATTATAAATTAAAATGTTCAAAACCAGAAGAAAACAACACAGGTAACAAATATGTTTAGCCTGAATATCATCTTCTCAGAATTAAAAAATTTACCAAACTCTATCCCCTCAATTACAAGTGCTATTGCCTTACCCCCTTTTCCACAGGTTGCTGTGTCTTTTTTTGAGAGGTTGTGAAATAGAGTATACTTTGACCATAGATTTAAAAATCACTGACTCTGACTGATAACATGGATTAGGTGCTGTGAACTCACCAACACAGTTACTGAGAAAGACTGATCAAAGAACTCAATGAGATTTCTGTCTGTATGAACACATTGGTTTAAAAAACCCATAAAATGTTATGCCTGTCAGGAGAAAAATATAAAATGCTATTCTAAACCACTACCCATCATTGCAAAATGCTGCTTGGTGTTTTCTTTATCAATTACACATTAACAAATCTTTAATCCAATGATGGAAACGCACCAGTGCAGGTGACACTGATAAATTATCCTTGGCACAGTCTCTGAACTCATAACACATTTCAAAGAAGACTACCTTGAATATAAAATGCATGAACTATTAAATCACAATGCCTACTGAGAAATTAAATTTTAGGGAGTATTAGGAAAATTATTATTTACTGAAAAATTTATATTTGAGAACAAAAAAAAAAGTATTTTAAAATCTATTATTCCATTCACCTGGAACTATGTTTCCTAAAATCCTGAAACCCATAAAACAAACACCTAAAGAAATTGTTTAAATTACTGTGGTTGTAATGACACTGAATCAGCATTATGCATCAAGGCATTACTGGATGCCATTGTAGGTGTCTGTGGATAAATTAGGGGAGCAGAAGTTACGAATGAGTGCTCCTTGAACGCCTCTGAACCAATCGAGTTCTCATGAAATTGAGATACCATACTATGTTTCCAGTTTTCATCTGTCTTGAATGGCTGTATTTACTCTAGATGAAGATTACTCTGTATGTTCCCTTGACATATGCCTTCCAGATACATTTTATGACAATATCAAAAACGTCTTTCTTTTTTTTTTTTTTATCATGGCTGCTTCAATTGCAAATCGAAACGTATGAAATAAAGAACTTCATGAGCTTGAATGATCAAAACTCTTCCAGTTACTGAGCTGAATCCATGTAAGCCAACTCACAAAACGTACCCTGAAGATTTAACTTGCTGTTTAGAAAAAATAATATTCCAGCTGATAATGTGTACAAAATAAATCTAAAAGATGCTTCCATTAAATCGAGAGGGGGGAATAAAAAAACGGATGAGGAAAGATCTTAGAAGAATTTGAAAGCTGTTGCATGGAAGAAGGCTTTTTGATAAAATATTCCTGTTTACAAGACTGCCTTTGATTTATGTACTAATATGTTGAAAATCTACCTCATACACCCAATCTGCAGGGGGAAAAAAGAGAAAGGGAAAAAAAGAAAAGAAACTGGCTTCATTACGTGATGTCCCTCGATAAATAAAAACTCGATCTGGCCTCTGTCCACTGCTGTTCTAAATGAGCCCAGTCAGTCTGGCCCATGTTTTTTCATTTCATTTTCTCAAGCCAAATGACTACCATCTGCTGTCACAAAGCTGTCACACAATCAGTAATGGAAGATTTCTAAGGAATATAATGGCTGAAGAATGAATATATGACATTCCAGCTCCTATCTAGCAGAGAGAGAACAGCAACCCATTTGAAAAGAAACAGCAGTAGTGTTCTCCCACTTCTCAGCAAGTGCATTGTAATACAAATCTTTATTTGGACTCAAGACGTTGACAGGTCAATTGAACAGAATAAGTCTAGTTTATGATGCAGTTGTCAGAAGTGGTTAAAGCAGGAGTCTGTTTACCGGCGCCCTGAGATATTCCAACAATTTTTCTTGCAAACCAGCACCTTGAGGTTAATTACTTTACCAATTTGAGTAAATGGCAAGCCATATTCCCATCTGTCTCCATTAGTTCCCCACTATTTCTCAATTTATGATGACTGGGGTCAAGGCTGTGGTACAAAAGAAGAGCTAATAAAGCATGAATGGAGTAATTTTCTGTTTATACAAATGTGGTAGCCACAGCATAAATACGGAAGAGTCATTTTAGAAATGCATATTCTTTGCTTTGAAACCTCTGGATGCTAACTGTATTTAGAGGAGGAAAAAACAAACATTAGCAATGAATTGCTGTTTCCATACCTATGTTTCTTTAACAAAACCTGCTATGTTCTGTGCAGCACTGTACAGCGCTGTACGCTCGCACCCTGGCACCCAAATGAGAAAAGTTCTGAAAAGCCTACAACAATTGATCTCTACTAAGCTTGCTTGTTCACCAAAGGCAAGCTGCCTGGGAAAGAAAAAAGAAAAATCTCTTTATTTTGGTACCAAAATGCAGCATTACTGAAGCTTTTCTGCCTCAAGTAAACATTTCTTGCTATCTATATAGGATTTAGTGCTGGGATCCCTTAAAAGCTATTTAGGAGCGCGACTGATTTAAGAGCATCTCAAGGGACAATACCTATTTTATTTCAGTTTGTTCATTAAAACACTGTGACAGTTTACTCCTACATTAAAAAGTGTAGACTTTCTCTTCTTTTTTTTAGTTTTAAACTCAGCCACATAGCTGTTTTCTATTCAAAAACCAACATCTATAGCAAATGCCTTAGATAAATAACTCAAGGAAAAATCTCCACCAATTTTCACAAACTGCTAATGAATATGCTAGATTGATGAATTCTGCCTAATCTACCTTGTCTAAACAGTGGCAGTCTAAAAATAGAAGCTAATATTTTAGCCATTTGCCACAAATGGCAGAATTACTCATTAATTAAACACTACAATAAAATAAATTTTGCAGCAAATGAGGCATAAAGCACGTGTTTTACCATAAATGATACAAAATAGAGTGGAAGTAATAACGTTCTATTGCTGTTTGTGTAGTGTAAAAATTTTAATCCATGACATATCCCTCAGAAGTCACAGAAACCCATTAATGTGAAGCAAATCAATAAGTACATATACATATTAATTCCTGTAACATTTTCTACAGAATAATGTGTTTTCAGATGGCTGTATTTGTCCCTAAGATCAGATCAAAAGCCAGCCAGTAAAGATCACGGCAAAACTGCCAAAGAACAAAGTTAACTATCAACTCTACTGATTTCTTAGTAAGTCAGAAACTAAGATTTGTACTTACAAGAGCCAACATTAAGAATCAATGTGCACAGGCTATTACTAGTACTATCTTATCAAAAGAATTTGTTGCACTGTTCTTCAGCACTGTAGAATATTTATCACTTCTTGTTTTGCAAAGAAGTAAACTGAAATGCAGAGGGTTACACAAGTTAACTCAATTGTAAAATAATACTATCAACCAAACGACTTGAGTGCTGAACACTATGTGCACTCTGGGGCAAGCTACTTATTATAACATCACTTACTTTAACAGTGCCACAGTACATAGAGTGGGCACCCGAAGTGCAATAATGCTGCTGCTGCTTGTTGTGAAGTCACAGGGCTGCGTAATAAATTAAGGTGTAATTAATTAATTAAGGTGTAATAAATGGTAGCCTCTGACTTTATAGAAATAGTTCATTATTAATGTTCTACACATTCCTCTAATCAGTAAAACAACAACTCTTTAATAATTCTGTCAAAATATTTTGCAAATTCTTATGAATTATGCCCAATCTTGGGAACAGTAGAGAATCTTCTCATTTTGCTGACAAAGAAGTTAAGTTTCAGTAACTAAAATGTAAAAACACAGCAAATAGTCAGTGTCAAAATTATTATGATCAGAAAGAGACTCTAATGGTTTGCGGCATATTCTCTGTCAAGGTACATAAAGCTGAATATGTTATGCTACAAGAGGAATATTGCCCTTTTTTAACCTTTAGTGTTCAAAACGGACTCTTTGGGTACATCACTGAGGGTCAGGAACCTAATGCACACAGAAGAAAAGTATTTTGGAAAAGAGATCTTGTTAATATGTAAAAAGGTTGTAAACAATCACATACAGAACAGCCTTACAGTACATTATGTCTACACACCAAATTCCAGGCCTAACAATCGCTTTGAGAGGTTCTTCTTCAACAGACAGTCTAAAGCTGCATGATTTTTAAGAAGAGTTTGGCCTTTTTTTAATCATTGAGCTCTCAGTATCTCTTAGTGCTCAGGGAAAGGTAAAATGTAAGGAAAACAACACAAATAAACCAACACAAATTAAATAATTTAACTCCTCCTTCCAGATCAGGAACACAGAGAAATAAAACAGGAACAAATATAAGTGGTGTGTATATATATGTATGTAAGTATTTTTAAAAGTGTGTACAATGACTAGACCATGTACTACAACTAGTTACAAGCTTATATTGCATTCTGAAATGTGTCCTAGAACTGCAAAACTAATTGCAGCAGCACTACATCCAAAAGCTCCAATTGTTTTGCCATTCCAATTTCCAAAAAAATGAAACAAGAAATGAAAGCAGAAGTTCCTAAGAAGAACAAAATAAAAATAAAATAATAATTAAAAAAAGGGAATAAAAAATGAAAATAATACACTTCTATTCTCCACACAGTTCCATTTTGTCAGTTTTTCTCATTATTGGCTTTCTGGCTATATTTTACAAAATGTTCTTCTGCTGGTAGTGTGGATTCTACACACAAATGTTGCTCTGACATTAAGGCAAACCAAACCAAACACCTACAGATGATTGGGAAAGCAGAGAAGGGGAAAGGTGGTTCATTCAGTACTCACTTGGAGATCACTGTCTTTTTATAATGAAACAAAAAGCACAAAAAAGTAGAGAACTTAAACAGATGAACAGTCATCTTTTCAATCTTTCAATAAAATCCAGATGGACTTTTCTAGAGAAGTCCTTCTTCAATAGAAACTTTTCCTGTTTCTATTGGATATTTTTAACACGCTTCCTGTACAGAATGATGATGATAACTCATATTTTTTTTTGCTATACATTTCTCACACTGGTTCTATCCAATTTGGACCTTGTGATTACAGAGAATTTTTAAACAGCTTCCTTCTGTGTCCACTGAGAGCTCATGTACACGCCTATAAGTCAAATGCATATATTAACCATGCCAAATTCACACTTAGTGAAAATTCCATATACAGGAGATGGCAAAATTGTTACTTTCACTGAAATTAGCAGAATTACCTAGACATTTTTTTCTTGTTATCCTGGATTAAGAGTTGCTGAATGATGCATCAAAATTAGATGTTCATTACAAGGACAGACAGTAGCAGCAAATACAAGTACAATGTATACAATACTAATAACAAGATTTATAACAAGTTACACAGGAAAAAAATACGGCTTCATTTGCAAGTTAATAGCAAAATTCTGGTAATCTTAAACTAACCATTTAGTCCTCCAAGAAGCGAGTAGAATGTTTTTAGTTTATTTATGGGGAATAAAAGTTCAGAGTCATCTTCATGACATACATGAAGAATGCTTGATGATGTCATACGGACATTCTGCAAGGACCTAATTATTCTAAATAGTTATTTTATAGTAATAACTAGTATGTTCCTAGTCAACATACTTTGGAAGAGGATGCATTTAAGCCACACAATGCACTTTAACTCCAAAATAAGATTTTTCATATGAAGAGATAGTTTGGAAGAGCAATTAAGCAGTTTTACCTTTTCTAAGTTCAGTCCCCTTGTAAGCACATCCCCTTTCACTATGATTTGCCAGTTTTCAGCTACTCCAGAGTTTTATTAAGGAAGAAAAATACAAGGAACGAGCTCATCAACTAAAATACAACACAGCTCTACTGAAATTAGTGAATTGGTACTGAACACCGTCATTCAGTTTACTGTGAGAAAAGCTAGAAAACAGTTAAACAGCAAGAGGGAATACACAATAAATGAATAAACAGAGGCCTAGGTTTACTACATACTTACTTTGACATCTTGAGAAAGCTACTGAGGGCCTCACTAAACTCAGTGAAGTCAGGGAAATTTTGTAGTCTCATAGGGCTTTGGATCTGCCTATAAATATCACTATTCCTTACTTTTTCCATGTGTAAAAATAAGATGATTATATTCATTTTGGGTGAGGAGGTAGCTGCTTACTGCATGAGAGGTCTTAAGAAGCTGTTTCCTTCTTGTGGAAATAGAGGAAGTATTTATATAAAATTAAAGTTGACTAGAAGAGTGAATTATTTTTTTGGATGAACTGTTGTAGTGAAACCAATCTATTGGTAGATGCATAATTCTCATGATATACTAAAGAATGTTCTGCTTTAACCCTTAAAAGGACACACAATTTGGAGAAAGAGAAAAGAAAGCAATCTGCATACTAGATTTCAGAAATACGCCAACAGAAAAAGACTAGTATCTGAAACGCCTAGAAAGAAAAATACTATCAAAGTTTAAGTTATCAATATAAAGGAGGTTTTGTGGCTTACTGAACAAAGGTCTAAACATCCTCAAGAGAAGATGAAAATGAAATTCCGACCCCTTTAACCCATGGGAACTTGCAGAGGGAATACTATGAACAAAAGTTATTGATACTTGAACAGGCCTCATGAAGGCCTGCCTCAGTCAAGCCTCCCAGAACCACTACAAGTATTCCAGAAACTTGTCATCCTTGTTGATATTTCAGAAAAGAAGCCAGATTTTGAATGGTACAAAACCCAAACTTCATGTACATCCGTCCTGTGGTATCCTGAGAGTATACCCGATGTGAGGAGAAACTCTCACTGTCATAGGCTATGTTCCTCTATTGCCATCCAAAATACTTCATGCTCTCTCACAAGCATTAAAAATTAGCTTAAAATGTAGTTTGAAAAATGTTTCAGAGGAGTCCATGTGAAAAGGGGTAGGAAAGATTTTCAGCAGCTACCTGTTTCACATTGGCAGGACATGCCATCATGAGCTTACTACCTAATCTTGCTGCTTGACTTCACCAAAGAGAACATGCCAGTTAGACCCTGACAGCCTCAAAGTGTGTGTCCTGGTGTTGTAATGTGAGTCACTGAGTGCTAAGCATAATTGGAAGAAATCCAGGGAAGCAATTCCTTTTAAGACCTCAGGTTGAATCTCAAAAGGCAATCTAGATGTAAAAAGCCAGCCTCTTATTCTCTAAGTCACCCAGACTCCTCAGCATTTCAATTTTTAATCACTTTTTGTCCCTGTGTTTCAGTGGATGAAGTCACAGAACAGAGGGTTTTATATGTTTATCAAAAATGTTCTGGAATGTGGGAAGTCACTGCAAGCCCTTTGGGTTACGCTGTTTCATCACCTAACTAAAAAAACAGCCAGTAGCAATATGTGGCAATATTGCAATGCAGCATTAAACAGTTGGAAATTGCTAGCTAATCAATTTAATTAATAAAAATCATGATATAGTAACTGAATTGAAATAGGAGTTAGCATTTCAAAAACCTGCAAGCTATTATCACAAAGATGAATTACCTCTGCCAAGAGAGACTAGAAAGTAATAGGTCAGTGATACACAAGTTTCAAAATAAAAATAAAAACAAAAGGCCTTACGAGCAGGTAGGATTGTCTTAGGGTTGCATTCAAATCAAACCTCATTTCAGCTGCCACAATTTGTGCTACAGGACGAAAGGGAAACCACCTTAAAGCAGTATAAGGGTTGAACCAATTTCTAATTTGCTAAGTACATCTGCTTTATAAAGTATTTTTACAGTAGCCTCATAATTAGAAAAACATGGCTTGTATTTCTCTCACTTCCTAAAACATAAAAAAACCTAGCTGTATTTTTAAAACACTAATTACATAATGGGAAAAAGCCTCTAATTTCTGAGAACACACTCATCTAAGACAAATAATTTGTAAGAAGAGTAACAAAATAATGTGAAACTGTACAAAGGCTTTATGAAACAAACATATTTGATGCTCAGAACACTGACTTCTCCTGTGCTTCAAATTTGTTTCTGATTCTTGAACTAGCACTGCTTGAAGCAAAAGATGCAGCTTTGCAAAGTGGTAAAGCAACAAGATATATTAACCTGCTTCTGTTAAGAAACTCCTAACCAAAACAAAACAAGGACTTCTCAATTTTGTGCATGCTGTATCTCACAAAATGTCCTAAGACATTCAAATGACTCCTAGAAAGAATTTGTTCAAATATGTAAATGGCTGCTGATTGCTTTGTCAAGACAGACATGTCAGCTTTGCTGCTCTTTGTGGCAGGACGGTTGGGCATGCTTTCAGTTCCTTATTGTCCTATCTGTAAAAAGAATGAATGCACCCAATAAATAGAATAATTTCCTCTCAGATTTGCTTCACTTATGATATCTGTTCTATAAAAAAAATCTTAGGCACAAGCAGTTATACATATAATAATTTTTACCGCTTTTCTGTGAAAAAAACCAACCAAACCAACCAAAAACCCAGGCTGTATTCAAGCAAATATTGTTTATCATTTGTGAATATTTTGGACCTTAGAAGTTATGGTGGCAGAGGAGAAACCTACCAGTAAAAAAAGAGGTGAAACAGCTTTAAATGCCCAAACTTCTAGAATTAACTCAACATAACATTGTTTCTCTATCTCTTTCATCTTATGAAGCATATTAGGAGAGAAAGGGCTCAAAATAGAAGAATGACGGGATACTACAGAGAACTGAAAGAACAAGAAATCATCTGTTAGTGCTTCTCTGCTTTTCTAAACCGGATCCCAAATCTTGAGGTGTTTAGATCTGATGCATACCTTGATACTGAGATAATTCTCAGGGCTCAGGCTGTGCTTATACCCATTGAACATGCATGCCCCAACATCTCTTGGCGACATAGCTGGTTGCTGAGTATCACCACCCGGTCAGTATTTCTTATAAGTAAATAAGTAAGTCTCCTTTTAGAAGTAATGATTTTGCATGTTACACTTTTGGAACCCTATCCTTGATTAATGAAATAACTTTAAAACTTTCTGTTCATATTAAAATAGAAGACTCAGTAGTTCATGTGAAATTTCAAGACACTCAGTAACAGTGAGTAGCTCACTCCAAACAGAATCACTGTTCCTAAGCATCTCAGACAACAGCAGTTTTTGGAGATAGAGCTACTGGATTCATTAGGATTAATGCCTTTTTAACTGCATAAGTTTTCTTATTACGCTAGGAATAATGTGATGTGAGAAGGATGTTGCCTTTTTCGCCCCTTACAGAGCCAAATACAGCTATCTGAATCTGAGCATACTTCTTGCTGACCAGGTCAATCAGAGAAATCATGAGCTGAAGAAATTAGAATAAGTATTATTTCTGTCTGCACTGCCAGCTACACAGCTCTCATCATCTGAAAAATTAAAGGTGTTTAGGTACTGAGTAGTGGTCCAAGTACTCCAGTTTCCAGCCAAGACCTAGACCATTTTACTTACACTTATTCCCAAAATCACAGAATTGGTTGGTTTTGCTGTTGTCCATACCTCTTCTTCGGTGTCTGTTTGAGGAACTCAGAAAGAGAGGTAAGGACAGACACAGCACATCCACCACATAAGGACATTTGCCTGGCCATGGATGAGAAGCTGTAAAGTAGAGAACTGATGTGTTTAAGAGGCAAAAATTTCATCTATTTCTATGTTGTGACTGTTATTTCAATGTCAGTATCTGATATATGAGGTAAGCATCCTTGAAATCAGCAGCTTAATATCTCAATTGCTACCATGCTTATATTTCTTGCTTTCATGTTGGAATGCTTGCGAATAACAAAATTTTTCAATGATTTCTAGTTAAAACTTCTCAGCCTCTGAAACCGTGTTTTTTAAGAGAAAGAAAAAAGTCCTTTTATAGATTACCGCTTCTCTTCTAGTTAAGTAATTCATCAGAAGCCACTGCATCCCAGCTATTCTGGTTTTCTACTACTCTAAGTAAAGGGTGAGGCACTGAACAAAGTGTCTTCTGGAAAAGCAAACTGCATACTCTTTGTGTTCCCCGTCTATAATAGAAAGTGCAGACTGTGTCTTAAGATGTGGCAGACCATTTCCTACAGGGAAGTAAGGTGCTCATCTGATGCTAAAATGGCATAATTTTTCTTTCGATGGCTAGACTGCGGGATGTAATCCAAACTCTAAACTGGCGGGGGAAGGGGGGGGTTGGAATGTGGATAGTAATGCTGATTTGATAGCTGAGCAATGAAATCTCCTGTAGGTTAGTTTCCATGAAAGAACTAATAAGGGCACTTGTTTTCAATCACAGATGCTCTCTGCTCAGTCCTATTCTGAAGTGCTTTATTCAGAGTTTCCCCAATCAATATTTTGACTTTGAGAGGCAGAGCTATTAGAGGTTGTTTAGCTTGAGAGCTGGAATGCCAGGTCTTGAGCCAGGCAGCCCTCCTCTGCTGTTTGTCAAAAGGCGGCAAGCGAAAAAAAGGGCAGATGCAAAGGAACAGCCCACATTCCCACCCTAACTGATAATCTTATTTTCTATTTTTTCATCCTTTGGTAAACATACTTTCTAGATTTAAAAACATCCATCCAAAGCACTGGAGAAACATACCAAGGAGAATCTGGTCATAATATCTTAACTTTTCTCTAAAATGAGCAACAGTTTTCTGGTTATTGGGTTCTGGAATGCCACTTGCCGTGTCCTGGAACGAAACTGTTAGCAAACTCAGACATATCCCTTTGACTGTTTTATGGAGTGATTAGCTATCCAAGTCACAGTTTGGATTTTTGTGCCAAGCTAGGAGGAAAATGTAACAGGATGGGAATATATCAAAAATCTCTCTTTTCTTTAGGTCTGATAATAGATTTTCAGGATTCTTACGAAAGAATTCAGCTTTAGTTCTAAGCTGTAAAATCATTTTAACATGACCTATGAATATCTCAAAATACACTTCAAGCAGCAGTTTGGTTTTGTTTCTCCCACCAACAAAAGGAAAAAAGCTGTTCTACCAAACTCAGACATACTGTGAGAGAATATACTCTCTCACCACCACAGAAAAATGAAAAAGGAAGAATGAACTTCTTTGCAATTCAAATACTTAAGAAAACGTTATTATACCGCGTTTATTACCTGAATTCCCAATCGCAGTGTCTGACTGCACCTTTATCATCTGTTTTCTGTCCCCAGTATGCAGCTATCTTTTTTGGGAAGATTATTCGTATGGCAACTTCTATTTTGTTGCATATTCTTCATTTTGGCTACATAACCTTACAGTAATTCTGCTTAATTTGCATAAGGGTTATATCCTATTTGATTTTACTTCATATGCCTTTGTTTTTAAGATTATTAGTGCTTGTTAGCAACAGTTCTTTGCCTTCCAAATGTTGCTCTTCCCAATGTATCTTAAAATGTTTGCTAGGAAGAAGAAACAAACAAAGAAAAATGTGTGGCTTAGTATTGGCTCATGTCTTGAAGCCAGAAGTTTCTGCAAATCAACAGTTTGGCAGTCATACATCTATCTGTCTTTTTGTTCCTTCCACTATTATAGGCAACAATCTAAAGACCTTTTATATAAATGAAACAAGAAAAGAGGAAAGTTGTCTGTTACTCCAGATGTTTGTTTTACATTAGTACCATTTTACATTAGTGCTTGTCACTATTTACTTCTCACTTCATCCTTTTGGTATTGATCATCTGCTTTTGATCTCACACTCTGAGTAATGACATTGTTTTCACAATGTTCAGGGTGGAGCTTTAATGCAAGCTATGTTTTAGGACTGTGTGCTATCAACACAGAAGCCAAACTGGTTACTTATTTGATAAGAAGAGAAAAAAAGACCGAATGAGCGCAGAGCGACATTTTATTTTTTTGTATAATCAAAAAGATCCTTCCACGCCTTGTGAGGGGAAACAAAATATCAGATCATTTTTTTATCATGTCTTTAAAAGAAATAGAAGCTTAAGTAGTAGATACTGAATTGTAGCAGATAGTTGATATTTTCATTAAACTGGTCTGTTATAAATATTTAGTTGTTTGGTTTTTTAATAAATGATAAAGCAGCATCTTTTTGTTTTAGTACATGTTGACTCTTTTGGTAGTACAGACTGCAAATTTCTGTTAAAAGATAAGGTGGTTTTGCTTTTAGTAGAAAGACAGCCAAATAAGTCACCTGTATATGCCAAATGGAAACTCTACAGTCACACAATTTACTTTCTCTCTTGATTCAAAGTAGGTTTTTTTGTGTTGCAAACTGTAATTCCCAATTCCTGTTGGCCAAGCCCGTGTGCATCTGACTGATTATTTGTTTAGTAGCACTCGGCACACTGAACAGGGCAGGTTTGTTCTGCTGAAGACTTTATTACCCATCTGCTGCAAAGCACGGCTGTGATATAATTCATTCTATTTACCCTAAAACAACAACAACAAAAGCACTTCTCATGGGTATGCAGTGTTATGAGGGAGAAAAATAATTTGACATTTTATCTTTCAGTGTCTTTTGCCAGTACTCAGGAAAAAAATATTTAGATATAGTCCCTTCATTAGAAACAGTGCAATAAAACTAGTATTTCTTCCCTGAACGTATAGCACCAAGGAGACATCCCAGCATTTGGAATGGACGTATTTCTCAACTACAATTAACCAGTTGATATAACTCCTTCATCATTTGAAGCATTTTATGTTCTTTCTTTTACAGACTGTTTTTGGTAGTTCTGATTTAGGAGAGCTTTTTCATTCCATCGGGCTAAAGTGCTTTATTTAGGAGTTATTTTTGTATTAAGCCCGTGTAAATGGTTTCACTGCTATGTAAAATACCCAACAAAAACATGTAAGTACTCTCCCTTCAAAATCCTCTAGCAATCTTTCTGCTGTCGATAGTTACAGTACATCTTACGCAGTTATAAAACAGGATGCTGAATGTTTAGAAACTGTTACACAGATAGACCGGAGTGTGCGCGTGTGTGCGTGTGTGTGTGCTTGAGGGGGGCTGAGGAGGAAGAACCGGAATCACAATGACTTCAGAAAGCAGAGGTTAGAAAGAAACATGCCTTTAAACAGTGCACACAGTTATACCTTCCTTTCCATAATTTAGACAAAACCAAACTGAAGGTCTGTGGGAAGCTAAGCATCGTATATCAATATTTATGTTGCTAGGAATTTACAAACCAGCAAGCTCCTATGCAAATGTTTGAGCTACATAAAGGAAATATTGTTTTCTGCACATCATGCTTCAAGTCATATGCTCGGAAATAAAGATTTCAAGAGTATACTGGCCTTTTTGAATTTTTATTTTATTTAGAAAGCTGTCATTTACAAGGCCAAGCCTCTACTCAAAAAACTCCTGTTTTAATGATGGTGCATATTATTTATTGCATGTACTAGCTATGAATACATTACTTCGAAAATGCTTAAAATTGGCTGAAAAAATCTACAAGCATTCCCTTCCTCCTCCTATATAGCGATCAACTCCTGCTCAGCAATTTCTCTGTGTGAGACACTGAAATGAAGCAAATAACACATTTTTCTTTAAACTGACATAGATGGTTATTAATTCTAATCTCTTTGCTATATTCATAAACAACAAACTTAAGAATAACATCTTCTATAAATTCTGGATAGTTCTGCATGGACAATTTTCAGTTCTGGCAAGTGAAGCCAAAGTAATATTCCAGTGTAATGTTTACAACCATGTATGTAGATGCAAAGTCAAGTTTGGACAGCTTTGATCTTGATAAGGTGCAGATATTTTGATGTGAAGGATGACTACCTTAGTTTGAGAGCACAAATGGATTAAAATGCTTCAAGGTCTGGGAAGAAATGGTCAGAAAGGTAAAGCTCATTTCAAACTGAGTTTTCTAAATACCAGTAGACACTACTTAAAACAATAGTAGCCAGCTGGAAAGACTACACCTGCTAGTATCTTCTTCATGACAACAACCTGTGAAGACAGCTCTACAAGATGAAAGAAAAACAAAAAACAAGTCAAGCCCCCCCCCACCCCCCAAAAAAAACCCCAACAAAAAACCCCCTCATGATTCTTGTAACTGAAAGGTAAAGTGAACTTAAAAAGTATAGATGCATCAGAACCCAATAAAAATACTTTCTGACTACCTGGTAAACCCAAGACAATGTTTTTCTTGCTGCTTCCAGTTTTTGTAGCCTTAACAGTAACTATCGTGATTGGTTTGACTGTTAAATGGTTAATGTCATAGCTTTAGTGGTATGGCTGCTCAGAGAGGCAGGAAGAGAAAAAGGAGAGGGGAGGAAATGTGGGTCTCCCTGAGGTCAGTGGCCAAACAGTCATTTACATCATGATTTCATGATATAAATTCAAGATTCGTGAGGCTTCTCTTCTTGGAAGAAGTGGGCTTGCAAACATCAGTTCAAGAGTAGTAAACAAAACACAGATTCAAAATGGTGAGGGGAAGGAACTTTGGGCTTTAATTCATTGGAAAAAGAGTAACACCAGATCTTTGAAATACTCTTAAACATTACGATGCCTTATTGACTGTTGAGCATCACAGTTCTCTTAGTAGCTTGTAGATAACAGACACCTTCTAAATTAAGGTGGTGAAAACTGTGATATAAAAATGCATCGAGACCTTGAGAGTGAATTATTAAATAGAAATCAGACAGTTTTGTGGTCAACCTACTGGAACTAAACCTGAAACTGAAAGAAAAAAAAAAAAACATAAAAAAAATATTTCCTTTAGGAAAGAATAAATCCAGTTCTCTTCCTTGAAATCTTCAATTTCAGGAGAGATATAGGGAAAGATTTTTTTAAAGTTTGTCACACTTAAGCCTGCAGAAATTCTAGTAATTCATAGCTTAACTATTTCCAAATTTAACATGAATCAAATGTGCCTTGAAGGAAAAATGATCCCCTTTCTTGTTATCATGGGATTACTACAGTTTTGTAGAGTTGTAATTTTAATTGAAAAACATAATTTTCCATAATGTCACTTGTGTGCACAGATTAGATTTGAATTACTAGCCAAAAGTTCCTGTTGCTATTGTAATTTTAATTCAAACCTTTTTGACAGGTAGGAACTTGAGTATCTGGCACCAGCTGTACAAATTGAGAAGTCACCCACTCTGCTGACATTTCTTTTTAAGATAAATTACCTGAGGATATTTTTCATGACCAGGTATTGAATTCTACCTGTTTCCTATAGAGAAAAAGATCAGAAAGCTGCATCTTTGGCCCGCAGTTTTGCCCGTTACATAGTGAGATTATTCTCCATTCTTTATTTGTATAAAAGTGTTTCAGTACAGTACATGACTTCAAACATGTATCTTGTGTTGTGAGAGTGTCTGGACAATGGAAAATGGCAAGTAATGCAGGGCTTGGGGCTCAGTTTCAAATTTATCATCTAGAAGCACATTCTCAAGTGGCTGACTAACACTGTCTCTCTCCTTTTCCCATAACTAAATACATCGATGTGAAAAGCAGCATAATGCGTTCACAAAGCTTCCATTTCCATCTCCACCCTCACAATCTTCATTTTATTTATTGAAATTTCCCCCTTATATTTAATGTACACAGAAAAGTTATTTTGCACTGCCACCACTGCAGGAGCTTTTTAAATGATTCAAGGAAGTATAGCTTTCATTTAGGTTTGTGCCCTCCAGTCTGTTTATACTGGTCGATACACTTGTCTGAAAAATATAATGGATTAGCACATCATTCAACAAACTAGTCAGAAGGCAAGCTCAAGGCGACAGAGACCAAAAAGTAAATTACAGCCAGTAGTAGGGACAGGCCATGCCTACAGCTAGGAAACATCGTATCAGTACAGAACCCGTATTCCGTGAGAATTTTTCTTGAACTGAAATGGGTGAAAAATATACCCTGAAATATAATAAAACAATCAACTCCATGATTTCACAGCAAACTATAAATTGTATAGTTTATGACACCTAATGCAAAAACTGATTCTTACAGGCAGTACATGCTACAGTCACACGTTCTATCAACAACAGACATTATTGCTCTGTAATGTAAAAGGAGTATCAGGAGTATTTGTCTCCAGTTAAGTACTTTTTTATATCAGAGCTCATTTAACACATTTAAATATGTGCAAAACATAACCTGCCAAAAAGCACATTGTGAAAAAAAAGTGAAAATACATTTTATATAGGTAAACCAAACACACCCAAAGATGCAATACAGCCTCAAAAGATACCGGGTCATTGTCCTCGGCATAGAGGTGAAGCTCAGAGTTCAGTACCTACAATTTTTAGTATATATGTAAATAATTAATTTATTTTCTGTAAGTGATCATTGTGCATTATTTTTCTTTCTGAATCCTCCAGAAGCTGATCAGAAAATCAAAATAAAATCTTCTATCTTTACTTCTATTTTAAAACTTCAATTGCTATTTGCAATAGACACCTTAGTTCTAAATACATGAATCCATTCTCATCTAGAAAGAAAACAGCATTAATGTCACAGGAGTTGAAGGACACCATAGCATCGTAATAACCTTTCAGAAAATTAACATAGTGGATGAAATTCTCTGGTGAGGTAGGCCCTTTAGCTCAAATGGAAATACATCAAGAAAAGTTGTTTGTGATATGCTGGAAGGTAGAAACCTCACCATATGACTATCAAGTAAAACCTTGAAAAAAGTTACAAACAACCTGGCAAATGCATCAGCAGCAAAGCACAAGAAACTACCTGCAACGTGGCTTCCAAAGCCTTGTATCTGTGAGAAATGAAGCCTTCTCTGCAGAATACGAACGAGCAATATAATTTCTTTTCCCCATTTCCGTTCAACTGTGCTTATGTAGCAATTAGTTTTGCCTTACTTCTGCTATTTTTAGTTGTGGTCTTACCTATGACTGCAGGTATCAAGAAACATAAGACCAGTGTTTCAGATTTCCCTCATGACCACTTATTCACAAGATGAACAGAAGGAGATGATTTCTGGACCTCAATTTGCCTATCTCTATTTCTCAGCTCTCACCACATAGAGTCACTTGGAGCACCTTGTCTAGAATTCTGGGAGAGAACATACCATGGGTATTTGAAGGGAATTCACACACTTTCTAATTCTCACTGGGGAGCCAAAGGAGCAAATGGAAAATAAGTGTTTATATTTTGGATCAGTGATAATTTGTTTAATCTAGGTTATTTCTGCTCAGGTACTGTGTCAAGCACTTACCCCATGAGAAATTTTTTGTTATTTCATGGATAAAATCAAGTGGATTTGGACTCAATTCTCTGTATACGTGTAGTATAAATCTCAGTCTCCTGAAGGAAGAGGTGTCAAAATTGATCCTTTCCAAGTTGTATGTACACTGCACTGCTAATCAAGTTTCTATTCTGGTAACGAGTTGGTTTGTAAAATCACATTTGCATTGGGATATGTCTATTTGTCATTCGTCCACCTTTCCACACTACTTGTGGGACAGTAATCTACAGAAACACCAAAACCTTCCTTGTTTTAAGCAAAGGTCCCAATTTTAAAATGTAAGGCCCTGTCACAGCTGAGGCCACAATGTGGCGAAATGCTGAGCTTTCAATTCAATATGAAATCTGCCTGTTCTCCTGGCACAGGGCCAACCAGAGACTGATGGGTTTTGACACTTTTTTCCTTGGTTTGTTTGTTTCCTGGGCAGGGACTATTGTTCAATGCCAACTACTATTTTAGTCTTCTAGATGAGGTTTCTAAAATTCAGATGGTTTATATCTATATTTTAAATATATAAATCAAGAGGCACTTATAGACTTGAGTTATTCCTTTCAGTTCATCATTGATGAATTCAATTCAATTCAACACTGAGCCCCATTTCCTACTTTTCTAAGCACACCCAGTTTCACATTTTTGACTGGCCAAACAGTAAAGCAGACACACATGACCTATACATCGACTTTGGGTGTTTGTAGAGGTAAACAGCGCATAAAGAAACAAAATGGTAACACACAATATCGATGCATTCTCATTACTGAAATAATTTAAATATTGCGAATGCATGGTTTTGGTCATCATTTTTCTCTCGAGAACTTTGGCTTTTGGTGAGACAGTCACTGATTTTTATGGGAGTTCACACAGTTCAAAAGTCCAATCCCTCAAAGATTTAATTGAATAGCTTTATACACATCATTAGTTTCACAGCTTTCAGTGAGAATTCTTGTGTGCATGTTTGCAGGATCCAAGCCTTTGTTATGACATATTCATCCTTTCTTCTACTCATACAGTATTTTATTACTATTTGTAGCATTACCTTTTGCTACCATTGTTTAACACTTATCACTCAAAAAAACTGTTTTCAGTTCCTTGTCACATTGTAAAATTCAACATAATTCAGAATAAATTTTTACGGGACACACATTTGTTTCAGACTAAATAATTTAGAAAATTTCAGCTACGGCTCAGTCTAGACACAACATTATTTTTTTCCACTCATGTTAAAGCAGTAAGATTTTCTTTGAGCAGTCATCACACTCCCATTTCCCTCAGAAAATGGATTTGAAACTGGCAGATGGAGTTGCCTTTATACCAGCAAGAGGCTATTTGCCATCCCAATAAAAGTGCACTGAAATTTGTCCGAGTCATAAGCCACTGAGCAAGCAACTGCTGCTTAAATAGATCAATACAAACCTCCCTATTTACTTCTACAATCTACAATGCCCCATGCTTATGATCAGGGGCCAAGGGTGTGATCTGTACAGTGACCCACATGATTAAGGTATTGGTGTGTTACTGCAGCTGAAGAATTGGGGCCCAAATAAGAGACAGACACCTCACCAAAGCTGTACATTTTTTAACTCCTTTTCTGCTTTTGGGTCCTGTAAAATGTGGATAACCTGATGGGCTGATTACCTATGTCTGGCGTGCAGAGTCTCAGGATGGGGAAGAAACCACAGGGCTGTGATGGGAACACACGCTGCCACCACACGTAAGTGTGACAGAGGGGCCAAATAAATGAATATAAAGGTCTGTCTAAAGGGATTTCAATGGCCAGATCTCATTAGACTACATCCTTGGCAAACAGACTCCAACCTTTAACAGCCAACCATGCTAACCACACTACACCATCCCCCAGTAAAACTAAACGTGCTTCAGCCTACGACAGCTCTTCAGGACGCCTGCGGCCCAAAATCAAAGAATGTGCTCAGGGCTGTAAGGCTGCAAACGGACATTCCTTACTTCCTACTCTTGTGGGACAGTGTAGGAGAGAGGAAAAGAACTTGACAGCACAACCTTAAGACTCCCTTTCCTGCTTACACACCATACAGATTCACACACAGAGATGTATTATATATAAATATATACATGCATGCATACTCCTAGCTATAGAGCTAATTGTATCTGTAATGCATCCTGCATTTTGTCATTATACTAGAGCATTATACAACTCAACTAACAGAATTTAAAAAAAAAAAAGTAATAAGAACAATGGATTGGTTTGGTTTTGGGGTTTTTTTTTTGGTTTTTTTTTTTTTTCAGGGGAGGGCAATGGCTAATCATTGACTGTCAGCATTTATAAAAGGGTAACAGTTTTTATTGTTAAATTTTGAAAGGTGAAAAATGCCCATCCCTTGTAAAGTATGTATTCCCTTCCATTGTAAAATGAGATTCTCATATTCACCCATCTCATTAAAAGTTAAAACTGTGTCTGCTTAGCATTAGCAAGGAATAAAAGGGTAAGAATGAGGTGTCTATGAGAACTATAGCTATTGACATCATTGACCTATAAATACGTCCTCTTCATGTTGATATACAGCAATTCATTATCCCTGTTTTGATATAATTGCTATTACTGAAAGCCCTTTGCTTCCAAGTGTTAATACAATTGCAGTTCATATTTCAGATAATCTGCCAAAAAGAAAAAACTAATTTCTAAATATTTGATCATAAAAGTTGTCCTCAGCTTTTACACAGATAATTTAGTCAAATAATATCAGATAATCTTAGAGCAGATTTAACAGGAAATTGCCAGGGACTCCATCTAAGCAGCATCCATTTGCACTTATATAAATGTACTGAATGTGTAGGAAGACTTTGACAGCTTGCCATATGTGATTTCATTCTGTAGCCTACCTACTTTACCATCAAAAGTTATATCCTTTGAAGCATTGCCAGAATTACTTTAGCCCAGTAGATATGCTAGATGTGCCCTTTAAAAGCCATATCATTTCCTTTCTACTCTGACTAGTTCAATGTAGCATCTGCTCAACTAAATTCCTTTGAAGGTTAAAACCAAAAATCCCCTGTATTACTGCTCAGTAAGATGTCCAGTGGTGAATGAAGACCACGGATGCAAGAGAATAAATGCGAGTTAAATGTGACTATAAAAGAGAATGAGAAAATTATCAGCTATCATGGGAATATTATAATTATACACACATGGAATAAATATTTGCTTTCAGGATAGGTAAGCATTTTATTTAAAATAATAATAAACCCTGAATTTTATACTTCCATTCCATTATGTTGATTGTTTATATGCAAATTCTGATATTGCTGTGACACGGGTGCTAATGCCATAATAAACGATATTACACATCAACAACTTGATTCAAAATAGCAAATATAAGTATGTATGTATAATGTCCTTTAAAATCTTTGGGTTTTACAGTTATTTTAAAAGACACTATGTTGTTTTCACAGCACCTTCCCAGGTGTTCTAGATGATAATGAGGGGATAGTCCATATCATCTAGTATCACAAAGCAGTTATGACATTTTAGAAATATCTTCTGTTTAGCTTCTTTAGTTTCTACAAATGCTATTTAAGATTGAAGGCTCGTGTTTTTACTAAAGAGCTGAATGAATTCCAGTAATTGCATGATTTTCTTGTCTGCTCGATTGAAAAGGTTTCAAAACATATTAAAATGGCAGTGTCCTTTCCTAGTCTCTTGAAACCCTGCAATGTCAATTTTAATTAACGAGCTGTAAAAGTTACATTTTTATATCTGGGATTTTTTTTCCAATTTCACTTATTATTTCACACAAATTTGCACCCTCACTAGGGAGGTTGCAGAATTTGCTAATCTGCAGGGATTTATCACAAGAACATCATGAGAATGCAGACTGGACTGTGTCAGAACTAGCAACATCACTGTCCAAATAAGGTACAGCACTAACATGCTTATACCAGTTAAATAGCACATAACCACTTAGAACAGAATAACCATATTTTTTTTAATGTCTGTGTATCTTTGTGGCCTTCCATCAAATGCATAAGGTCTTTCTTCACATTCACAAGTGTAGATAAAGCAAGAGGAGTGTAATGATATCAAAAAAGAAGAGGAGAAAAGAACAAGTATTAAGGAACCCGCTTTGATTTAGCCAAAAAAACCATCTGGAATAGCCTTCGTCAGCTTGTCCAATTTGAAGTGTATGAAATTCTTTCTGTAGACCCATTTCTGCCAAAATGCAGGAAAAATAAATCCTTAAAGTTGCGATGAGCATGAAAGAGAGGCCCATCTCAGTGGAGCTCTCTCTAGAAACTGGAATTTGCTTATGTGCGTTTCAGTGACTGAATTACTTTCTATTTTCAATTCTTCCCATGAATTGCCTTCTGATGGGAAGGCACCGTATGCTTAAGCAACAATACATCAAAACTGAATTTGGGAGCTAACAAGGAAGAAAAACTGAACCAGATGATGGGAAACAGATGGCTTTAAAATAAAAATATCATAATTGTTCACCTCTCCCAAACATGCAACTAATCATATGTATACCTATCACAATAGCAAAACTTTTCTACATTGTTCTAGACAACCACTCCAATCCTGAAGATTGTGAAGTCTTTGGAATGCTCAGTGGTTAGACACTACCTCATCTACACAACAAATAAGGTCACCATAAATAAAGTACATAGCATTTACAATTAATGCAGGAATCCTTTAAAATGCATTAACAAAATGTTGATTGCGGTTAACTCAGTTTGAAAATATACGTTTGGAGACAGGACAAAGAAATCAAGCTATCGTATGACCAAAATATTTAAAACATGCAACCAATTTATAACTAATTTAGGGAACAAAAAAAGGAGTAATCAAACTGTCACTCTTATTCAAAGTACTAGTTGCTTATAGGGACAGAGAGATTGCTCGATAACTTCCAGAAAATCTCTTTATTCCCAATGTAAGATAAGCACCGTGTTCACAATGTTGGCAATATATAGTAAAATGAGAAATCCGTGAAATCTTTTCATTGACTTACAGGCTGTGGATTAGACTCATGTCAGGTCAGGAGAAACAAATGCAGGAGGGAAAACTACTGTTTCTCCAACTGGATTAATGAGTTTTAAAACAGGAAGCATCTCTTCCTACAAACTTTAAGTCATGACTCATACATGTTGCCTCAATATGTGGAAGAGATACATTTACAATATTCATCCTATCTTTCTTATGCATATGTTATGAAGTTCCACAAGAACACATGGATACCTCCATTGTCATTCAAGGAATGTCAGAAATGTACATGGCTTTGTATTTACTACTTATGCATGAATAAGTGCTGTCCCAAAAGCGACATCTTTCTGAAATGCAGTATGAATAGGTATAGGCTACACCTCACTATACTCGCTACGCCCTAAATCAGCAGTATTCATCCTAGAAAATACCCTTGTCACTCAAAAGACCCAAAGACAAAATCTTAAACACAAAATAATTAATATAGGTAATAATACTGCCATAAACTTTATTAACACAAGGCCAGATTTATTAATGCAAAGGCTTCAAAAGTTATCTGGAATGCAGTATGAGCATGATACACAGTATTAGTTTATAGATCCATGTGATCCCATTCAACTAGAGAAATGAGCCAGTATTTTCTATTTTACGGTTGCCAAACCTCACAATTTCATTGCCAATCGTGTGATGTTTGATTGTAGCTTCAAAGACCTGGCTGTAGAATCATGATATTCAGAGAAAGTCTCAAACATCTCTTAAATATAAAGGTAAACTTCTAGCATTCATGGTAACCAATGGAAAAAGAAGAGTTGATAATTTAAAGCCATAAAGGCTGCAAAACCCCCAGAATTTTAATAAGCCCTTTAAAATATTATTTTCAAATACCTAATAACATGGGACAAGTGTTACTATTTGAGTTGATGCTGGGGCATGAGTTCTGAGTATCAAGGCTTGGCAAAATTTATTTTGGTTGGTGAGGAAGAAGCAGCCTGTCTTCTCACGGCTTTGAGTCTCAGTTGCTGAGAAGGGCACTGTGCTGAGACTCTTCCCTGCCTTCCCCTTCCTGCCTGCTCACTCTGGAGAGGCATTACTTTTGTTCGTCTCGCTCACGCTTTTTTGATTCCCCCTCCCTCCCACATATGCACATGCTTCTGGTCTCGAGAGGAGAAGATAATTCTCGCTCTTAGACACATCCCCTCCCTGCTGAAGGAAGATGTTTTCTTTCTTTCCTTTCTGCCTTAAATTTCTAACTCTGGGCAAAGGAGGTTTACCACTCCGCTCTTTTTCTACATCTGAGCTTTCATTTCCCTTTTGAAAGGGCAAATGTAGTCCTAGTTTTCCTCTGCCTCATCTGGTGACCAGTAGAAGTATGTCCCTGCTGCATAGTTGGCTTTGGCTATGCCAGCACTGCTAGAGCATGCTCCATCTGTTCCCAAACCATTTAACTATGTTCTCAATGGAACTGCAGTAGCCTGTGTGCTGGGATGAGTCCTG